>NC_041348.1:28281919-28581919 GCF_004354835.1 Perca flavescens
TCAGGGAAGACGGAAGCGTTTATCGATTTTAAAGTAAAACCCAAATGAATCCAAATAAAGTCCAAGTTGTTTTCTCACACACAACTGAAACAGGATTAACATCCCACAGCTGTGGAGCACAGGCGCATTTATTTTGGTGTTTGAGATACAAACCTTTTAGA
Organism: Perca flavescens; assembly: GCF_004354835.1. NCBI lineage: Eukaryota > Metazoa > Chordata > Actinopteri > Perciformes > Percidae > Perca > Perca flavescens. The sequence goes on from NC_041348.1 coordinate 28,282,081, forward strand.
GTATTTGTCCTTTTAACTCACTTTAATATTTGTAACGTCTTAAATACAATTAAATAATAATTCAATTAGTGGGTGCAATGTGTGGGACCCCCACAGCATGTCTAAATGTGGTCTGAATGCCCGAAATTTAGACTAATGGCTGAAATTTGTCCATTTTGCATTTATTGCAATCTTTAGAAAACCTTATTTTAATTTTGAAAATCTACAGAGGTTTCATAACATTCACAGTGCAGAAGGATGACAGTTCACAAAGTCCCTGTTGTATCCCCGGCTTGTATCTACAAACATCAATCATACTTTACTACCAAAGCTACCTTTTAATCTGATTCACAGTTGTTCTCTTGTCGTGGAACAGATCAGTTTTTGTTCTTGTTTGCGGAAAAATGAAGTTCTTCTGAGACCACTGAGTTCCACTTGGGTATAATCTATGAAGGGACACATTTTAAAACTAATTTTTAAAGCCTGAACATTATTACTTAGTGAAAGTGCTGCTGATGAGGAGTTGGCCTAGTCTGGCTATCACCAGACTAATGTTCAATCTTTTAAGATTGAACATTAGTCTGGGGAGTCTGCTCTGTATTTTCTACTGCACAAGAGGCGGGATCAACAGGTGTAGTTCTAATGACTCGGTTGGTTGGTTGGATAGTCCTTCAACCAATCAGACCAACGATCCGGGCGACGTAGCAGCGACAGCGGCATCAACGGGTTGCTGCGCTTCGGTGGCCGCCATGTTGAATGTAAACAAAAAGCTGCTTGGTCGCTTCTCTGTCGTCATCGTGTTAAAACCCACCAATAGCGCGCCAGGTGGATAAGCCAGTTTGTGATTGGTCCCCGCAGATTTGTAACGGAAGCAGGATAGAATAACGTACAGGATTCCAGCCTGAGCTGCAGGGCGAAATCAAATCGCCGCCAGATCGGGCTGGGGTTCCCCAGTCTAGAGTTGGCCATGATAGAGCTGCAACGATGAGTCAACTAATCAATGAGTCGATCGACAGAAAAATGATCTGTGGCTCTTTGGATAATGGAATAATCGTTTAAAGCGTCTCTTCATGCAGAAAATGCAGTTTTCAAACTCTCAACCGTGACTGTTTTACAGATTTTTCTCTGTTTTATATTGAACTGTATTATTTGATTTATTTAGAATTGGATTGACAAATCAAGACATCTAAAGACTTGGAGAAAGAGTGGTGGACATTTTTAAATAATTTTTGACATTTTATAGACCAAAGGATTAAATGATTGATTTAAAAGAATTGGCAGATTAAGCAATATTGACAATAATTGTTAGTAGCAGCCCTAAAACCAACTAACATCACCCCCCTATTCTATTATATAATCAGACTAACATTTGATTCTGAAAAGTACGGAGAGTTTCTCTCATCTTTCAAGTTTCAGACAAAAACAAACGATGAAGAAATGATAGTTGAAGTAAAAAGGAAGCGGCTAATATGCCATTCAATGAAATTCCTCTTCAAACTGTTTGAGTGATGGAATCCATACATTTTCCTGCACCAGTTTAAAAGTTGCCCCTGTATCATTGCCTTGGAAATGATTTATTTTATATTTTCTTCTATAATTTATGATTTTGCTTCACATTGACAAAATATTTGGAAACTTGGACTTTTACGTGCAGACTCCAATCTGGAGTATGAATTTAGTGCCATCGGTTATGAGTAAAGAAATATGTTAGGATGAAACGTTTCCATGGACGTTGTGCTATGATTTCAGACTTTAATACATAATCAACAAATAACAAGCATTGGATGTATTTTTTTCTTACGTTTTGGAAAGAGATTTTAGACCGTTGTAAATAAAGGACTTGTGTTTTTACACACGTGGATGCTGTCGGTTTAATGTTGTCATGAGTGTCAAAGTGATTTAATTGCAAATTAACTTTTTTTTAATGCTTTTTCCAACGTTTTGGTCGCTTTTTTCAACGCTTTTTTTATTCATGGTCAATAAACATAATTTATATGACATTATACCTAATTTCAGTTAAAAAAAAAAAAAGCTAAAATTGTATTTATTTTTATTTTTGATTATTTTGACTGATAAGATCAGAGGATGTTGATCGAAAATCACAGACCAGTATATGTCAAAGTTTAGTCAGGATTCTGTTTTAAAACCATTTGAATTTTTTAAATGCTATAAAAATGAATTCCCAAAATTCAATGGAAGTAATCCTTCATTTTACCTGGTAAGAATGTTGTATGGTTTCCATACAACGTACATGCATGCATCCAAGTTATGTTTGGGCAATTTGGTTGAAAGAAACCCATCCTTCTGATATAAAAAAAACTTTGACCCGAGGACAACACCAGGGTTAACCTTTAAATGGAACATACATGCAGGGACTCTTTTATATAGGCCTTAGTGGTCCCCTAATACTGTATCTGAAGTCTCTTTTATATAGACCTTAGTGGTCCCCTAATACTGTATCTGAAGTCTCTTTTATATAGGCCTTAGTGGTCCCCTAATACTGTATCTGAAGTCTCTTTTATATAGACCTTAGTGGTCCCCTAATACTGTATCTGAAGTCTCTTTTATATAGACCTTAGTGGTCCCCTAATACTGTATCTGAAGTCTCTTTTATATAGACCTTAGTGGTCCCCTAATACTGTATCTGAAGTCTCTTTTATATAGGCCTTAGTGGTCCCCTAATACTGTATCTGAAGTCTCTTTTATATAGACCTTAGTGGTCCCCTAATACTGTATCTGAAGTCTCTTTTATATAGACCTTAGTGGTCCCCTGAAGTCTCTTTTATATGTATCTGAAGTATCTGAAGTCTTTTATATAGACCTTAGTGGTCCCCTAATACTGTATCTGAAGTCTCTTTTATATAGACCTTAGTGGTCCCCTAATACTGTACCTGAAGTCTCTTTTATATAGACCTTAGTGGTCCCCTAATACTGTATCTGAAGTCTCTTTTATATAGACCTTAGTGGTCCCCTAATACTGTACCTGAAGTCTCTTTTGTATAGACCTTAGTGGTCCCCTAACATGTGCTGCTCAAAGGAACACAGCGACTTTACATGAGTTTGGTTTGTTTTTCCACCGGGACTAACACGGCGTCCTTCGCTCCTCGCTGTGGTTACGTAGCTGAAACAATGTTACCACGTGTGTTTTCTAAAGAAAGATGGCTGTTTGTCTTGTTCTTGTATAATGGGAGTTGGCTCCTTTCCCCTGTTCATTTGTCTTCGGAGGAATAGCTGTTGAAACCAGCAGACAGGTTTGTCTCCAGTCAGTCAGCTGTCTGTCCTCCTCAGTCTGATGGGACAGAGTTGTTCTAATGGGACGCGGCTCATGTTCAGTTCTAAACAGAAGTGGCTGTATTTTACCCCATGTTTGTCTTTGTAAAGTGTGTGTGTGTGAGAGTGTGAGAGAGAGAGTGTGAGAGAGAGAGTGTGTGTGTTTCACTCTGTGTATGTATGTGTGTGTGTGTGTGTGTGAGAGAGAGAGAGAGAGAGAGAGTGTGTGTTTCACTCTGTGTGACTGTGAGAGAGAGAGAAAGTGTGTGTGTGTGTGTGTTTCACTCTGTGTGTGAGTATGTGTGTGAGACTGTGTGAGAGACTGTGTGTGACTGTGTGTGTGTGAGAGAGAGAGTGTGTGTGTGTGTGTGTGTGCGTGTGTTTCACACTGTGTGTGAGAGAGAGAGAGAGTGTGTGTGTGTGTGTGCGTGAGAGAGAGAGAGAGAGAGAGAGAGAGAGTGTGTGTGTGTGTGTGTGTGTGTGTGTGTGTGTGTGTGTGTGAGAGATAGATGGTTGCACCGTTTACCCCGGCTCCCCCTTCCCAGGACCTCTTGGTATTCGGTGCATCACTCTGCACTGCAGCAACACTTGCTGGATCTCAAGAGGCTTCACAGACTCCCTCATGTCTGTCCCCCCCCCCCCGGTCCACATCTCAATACCTTTTTATTGCTGTGTCATCCCTCAGAGATAACATGACTTTGTGTTTCCTGCACTCTTTGCAAATTGAGCCCAATAAACATTTAAGGTATACAGGGTTCAACGTTGTCCGGTCGGGCGAGTGAAAATCAAAATTCTACTTGCCCAAAGCCAATTTTTACTGGCCCCTATACAAAGTTTTTTAAAATGTATTATTATTATTATTTTTTTTTTACGTAAAAAAAACCCAGTCTAAAATGTAAAATAATGTTCGATAAAAACATCTAGGACAAACTCAGTTTTTGATTGGCCGATGGTGCTCACAAATCAAATCATTCAACAAGCATTTTCCAACAAGGGGAGAGAACCATTACGTCATTTATGATACGATGATGGCCGAACGGGCAAGTGGGTTGTTATGTTTACTTGCCCTATGTGGCGTTTTACTTGCCCCTGGCCATCGGGCAACCCTTATTGTTGATCCCTGGTATAATATGCATTAAAATGTCTTAAAACGACTGGACCTACAGTACAGGCCAAAAGTTTGGACACACCTTCTTATTCAATGCGTTTTCTTTTTATTTTCATGACTATTAACATTGTAGATTCTCACTGAAGGCATCAAAACTATGAATGAACACATATGGAATTATGTACTTAACAAAAAAGTGTGAAATAACTGAAACATGTCTTATATTTTAGATTCTTCAAAGTAGCCACCCTTTGCTTTTTTATTAATAAGGGAAATAATTCCACTAATTAACCCTGACAAAGCACACCTGTGAAGGTAAAACCATTTCAGGTGACTACCTCATGAAGCTCATTGAGAGAACACCAAGGGTTTGCAGAGTTATCAAAAAAAGCAAAGGGGGGCTACTTTGAAGAATCTAAAATATAAGACATGTTTTCAGTTATTTCACACTCTTTTGTTAAGTACATAATTCCATATGTGTTCATTCATAGTTTTGAGGCCTTCAGTGAGAATCTACAATGTAAATAGTCATGAAAATAAAGAAACACAATGAATGAGAAGGTGTGTCCAAACTTTTGGCCTGTACTGTATGTTATACGTATATTGTGTTGAGTTGTATACTTTTACACTATCCCAAATGTTTACTTTTTTTTTCAGGATCGCAAGTGTTTATTGCTGTAATGCTCATTTCAATCCTGACAGCAACAACAAAATCACCTGCCAAAACACAAGATGAAGGAAAAAAAAGGAACTTAGAAAAATAACCCGTGCAAAACCTTTTTTTTTCAGCTGTTTCACGGATGAAATTTTAATTTTCAAGGGACTTGTCAGGAGACAAAACAGTTTTGATCAGAAAATGGATCAACAGTATTTTTCCCCTCACTTGGCTCTCAGACCTTCCATAGCTCACTGCAGGAAATCATCAGATTTCTTGCATCCCAACTAACTCAACTTGCATCCTGCAGCAGTTCCTTCTGAGGAAACCCAGAGAAAGTTTATGAGCACTAGATGGCAGCAGTGGCCTTTGTGTTAACCAGTGATGGAGCAGTAAGGGCAGGTGTGTGTCCTTACCCTTTTAAATAGCTGAGAGTTCAATTGAAATATAGACTGTTTGGAACATTTAGGGAACATATGGATGAACAGTGAAGGAGTGGATTCAGACGTTTCCGTGGATGTTTGGGCCTTATTTTGTGCTGTAATATAATGTCACCATTAGAATATGTTGAAATCAACAGTGACAGTGTCACAGTGACAGGGGAAGCGTGCCTATGATCCCAAATTTCTAAGATTCTTTTCAAAATTAGGCCCTATGTTCCCAAGGATCCCACATTTCTAAGATTTGTTTCCAAAATTAGGCTCTATGTTCCCACAGTTCTCACATTTCTAAGATTTTTTTCAAAATGAGGCCCTATGTTCCCACAGATCCCACATTTCAAAGATTTTTTTCCAAAATTAGGCTCTATGTTTGCCTAACTCCTAACCCGCCCGAACCCTAACCCACAGTTTCCACATTTCTACGATTTCTTTTCCAAAATTAGGCCCTGTGTTTGCCTAACCCTTAACCCACCCTAACCCTAACCCTTGAAGGGAAATGTAGGAACACAAGACCTAATTTTGAAAATGTCCTAGAAATGTGGGAACATAGGGCCTAATTTTCAGTGAAAAAGAAATTCTTAGAAATGTGGGACCATTGGGCTATGGGAACATAGGCTGACTCCGTGACAGGGACCTGCAGACTCCGTCGGCAGAGAGCGTTTCATTCTAAAAAACATAGAAAAAGGTTCAGGATCACTTTTTTCTAAGCAGTGTTCTATGCTCACTTGGTTGACATTGCAGTTGTCGTTATCTTAGTAACTTTGCTGTTAGAGAGAGAGAGAGAGAGATTGTGGTGAGGAAAAATTCCACACTGGAGATTTGTTGAGGAGACAGTAGTGCACAATCAATTTTTACATAAAAAAAAATGTCAATGTGTAAAGCTGAACAATCCCAGTTGTTGTGGAGTCTATGTACAGATGTGGAATACATTAATTAGAAGGTGGGGGTCAGCTACAGTGGGAACCTCTCCATTTCCACAGTGTGTACAGTAGCTACCACAACACTGCAAAGAGAAGCTACGTTTAGCCACAACTATTAACTCAACCTTCTAAAAGTCCAGTTTTTGCTGTCCCTGCAGTGGTTTAAGCGTCTCTACTTGCTGCAGCGATGCACAGCTGTACTCCAGCCCACTGTGACATCACTGTTAGGCATCACGTTATTGTGATTTCCTTTTGTGCCATTTTTTTTTTTTAGCTTTTATTCCTCGAGGAAGGAGGACTGTGAGCAGATAAAGACTCCAGTGGTTTGAAACATAGCATGTGGTGTAAAATGAGTTTTTAATGGTGATGAACCCCCGTGGAAATGATTTGTGAAGAATTATAATTGTGGCTGCTTGAAGGAGAAATCACAATTTAAAACCAAATCTGAGAAAAGAATTTTTTTTTTTTATAAATGTTTTGAAAAGCTCATCTGCTTCTTGTCGTCTCACCTTGACAGCTCGGTCAACACCGCTTAATCCTCACAACGGAGAGGGAGGTGTAAATCATCTCTACACACCCACACACACACACACACACACACACACACACAGTCTATCTCTCTCTCTCACACACACACACACAATCATATGCCATTGACAGAAACACACAGAGCAAGGTGATCCTCCCTGCCTTCCAATCCCAAAACTGCTACATATATGAGACAAGGGATTATTTCTGTAAATCTGCTGCCTTCATGTGCTTGTTAAAACGCACACACACACACACATCTGCAGTGGGACGTAAGCAGATTACTTGATCAGAAGCCAGGCTGTAGTGTGGTATGAGTGTATACAGGACTGTCATCTGAAGAATAACATCACCAAATCGTAGTTTTCACTGCAGCTACCTCCTCGTGTTTCTCTTTTGCAATCTTCCCATGCACCTTTTTACCTCGTTTCTTTTCCTGTTCTATCTTTAAATGTTTAATTTTTCTTTTTTCATTCTTTCTTTAACCGTTTGTCATTTTAACTCAAGATGGCGCCGGGGCTGGCTTAACTTGCACCTGATTTTTTTCTTATATTCAAATTTTGATTTTACTTCCGTGATGTTTAAACATTTTACTGCAGAATGACAACTTTTACCGTTCATACTTTTAAGTAAATTCAGCTGATAAAAACATACATACATACTTGTGCTTAAGGTTTCTAAAGCAGAACCTTTACTTGTAGTGGAGTATTTTCATACAGTGGTCTTAGTACTTTTACTTAACTACAGGATCTGAACCGTATAAGTCCTAAAACAACTATGCTCAAATACCAGCACTTAAGAATGTAAGTGATATATTTACACCTCTTCCAACCATCCAATCAGTCAATCAATCTCATAAGTCATAATGAAAAGTAAAAAACAAGGTTAAAAACATAGATCATTTATTAAAAGAACACATGCTGCTACATATAGAAACAGCTGCTGTCTGTCTGCCAGACCACTGATACTGTAACAGTAGGAAAGTTACAATAATAATATTTACTGAGGCTCACGTCTCCTACTATTGATCTCCACAGGAATACAAAACCACACTACGTTCTCACACAGGGGACAAGCGCTCTTTAACAGAATAATCAGTCTGTATTTGTGTGTGTGTGTGTGTGTGTGTCAAATAGAGCGCTGATGTGTTCCTCCAATCAGCTCTGTTTGATCAGTGAAGATGCTGGCTGAATACTGTTACACTGGTGTTAGATTCCCACACACACAAACACACACACACACAGGATTTTTTGCTGGTCTTATGTCAAGAGACTCAAGCGGTTCATAGAAATCGGACTGTTGTCCCTTTTGTTCGTTGCATCACAGAGCAGATCTGTCTGCCGTAACAAGAAAAATGTTTTTGTCACAGAATATCAGAACATTGTTTGATTACAATTATTAAATTGATTAAAACAAAACCAGTTAGTTAGTTGTGTAAGAAACCTGATGACAGAATCAAAACCTTTTTTCCTATTTTTTGGAGGTTTTTTTTTTTTTTGCACAATGCACATGAGCAACTGCTCCAAACAACAAAAAGTCAAAACTTAAACCAAGCTATTCTTATCCGATTACACGTGTACACCGCTGAGGCACCGGGAGCTTCACGTGGACATTTTGGTTACACCTTACTTGAAGGTATCTACATAAGCGTGACATGACACTGTCATGAACCCTAACCCTAACTCTAACTTGTCATGACAAAACCGAATGACACTTACTGACAGAAGCGTTATGTCATAAACGTTTATTACTCGTTTATAATGTTTATGACACGTTCATGACAGTGTTATGTCACTCTTACGTAGACACCTTCAAGTAAAGTGTAACCGACATTTTCCATGTCCAGCGAATATTTTTATTTCTAAAATTATTCAGATATGTTGCCCTGAATTTGGGCAACATGTGCATGTTGTCAATTCCATTTGTTCATACAAAAAGTAAAGCAATTTTTTTAAATGTTATCATATGCAACAGGGAACTTTGGGATTCATTGTTTATAGCCTTGTTGTTGTCAGCTAGTGTGTAAAGACTGTATAGGACAGAGAGACCAGTTATCAGAATTCATGTTAAAATCATAAAGTTATATTAGAGTGGGCCTGCAGCGAGCCAAAACAGAGCTTTAAGATCTCCCACTAAAACCCACTAAAACACATTTTAAGTTCAGGACCAGAATGGAGTTGAGAAATGTGGTATCAGCACTTTGGGAACAAATCAAAGGCCATGAAAAAGAACACCTGCTACAACTACAAGGTGTTTTCTTTTTCTTTTCTTTTTTAACAAATTATATTATATATATATATATATATATATATATATATATATATATATATATATATATATATATATATATATATATATATATATATATATATCAAAATGATAGTGTACAATCAATGAATCAAACCCAAATGTTTCCATAAAACAAGACTTGAGAAGTCAAACCACAAGCAGAACCTTAAACTAACAAAAAAAAGAAAGAAAACATTCAGCAAGATAAACTGTCAAGCACAGAAAAACTGACATAAAAACAGATTTCAGTCGCTACATCGAGTATCACACATTCAGTTTTTTTTCTTTTTTACTGTGACATGTCGCAGTTTCCGTGTCCCTGCTGAGCAGTCAGGTAGTTATCACTGTTGTTAGGTCAAATCCCCAGAACTGCAGTTTTGATGTTTGTCTTAAAATCCAAAGTTATAATGACGATCTGCACATTGAGAGAAATGTGTCGACGTTAGGTCCACGTGGTAACTGTAGAATCTCAATTTGTGTAGTTCCAAAAAAAATATACACAAACATCAGTCAGAAATCCTGAAAAATGTAGTCCCAAGATATGTTGCATCAATTCCTTGTCCGTTTGTCCACAACTGCGCTGTGAAAATGATTTTGAATACTGTTACAACAGATTATCCCGGACGAGCCCCCATTGATGTTGCGACAAAAAAAAGAAAACGCAGGTTTGTGCTTCTTCTGTATGCGAACACACATCACGCCTTTAGAAAGTATTAACACTTAAGCTTCGATACAAATATTAACATGTGGAGCTGGTTGCTTTGTGCCAGAGTGTCAGATATCGGTCTCTGGTCCACTGCTGGCCAAACATCAGAAACACAAAAAAGTATCCGGCTGGATCTACACAGAGGGAAAGCTGTGTGAAGCTGTTTTTTGTTGGCGAGTAGAATTATTCTTATAGCTCAAGATGTTTTTTCTTTGCAGATGTTTTAAAAGTGAATTGTTTTTGTGTAGATCGAGCCACAAACACCTTCCTACCTCCATCGTTTGAAATGTGGAAGACTGGGATTTCCGTTTTTTTGTCCTAACCTGTTCTCTAACACGGTGAGTGCATAGCTTCTTTTTTATTTATTATTTTTTTTAAACAAAAAGCTAGGAAGAAATGTTCAATTGGCAACAAAACACACACTTGCTCTGAAATCGAGAAAACACTGTGAAACATTCAAAGAAATATCATTAAACAATCAGAAGACGATATTCAGCAGATGATTAATGTGACCAAAACACCAAAAGTAACATGATGCCGCTCATGTTTCCCCCCTACATTTTACAGGTATTTAAGATTATATTTGCTCCATTGGATATAAAGTTAAAGCTGCACCAAGCATTTGTAAAACATAATAATATTAATACACCCATTGCATTTAAATCACAATGTGGCTGTAGAGAACAACTGCAATTTGACTTTTTAATGGATAAAAATCTATTTTTTGATTATTATTTATCTACTTTCTAGGGTGTAGGCCTATATGTAGGCGTGTGCTGTTATGTATGTGTGTGTTGTCTGTAGCTGCTCTTAACTAATTGCCCCTTGTGTTGTTGAATTATGAGAACTTTCAGCATTTCGTGTTGAATTAATTTCCTTTCTAGTTAGATTATTGTGGAAACAACCTTTGTGAGCATTTCTTGTCACATTACCGGCACTAACTGTCGATCAGTGGAAAAGCACCGGATACTAACAAAACAAAATACAATGCTCTAGTGCATTTATGCCTTTTAAATAGAGCAGTATGTTTTATGTATGGCCACTAGCACTGCTACAGGACTTGTATTATTTCTGGGTGATCAAATCCTTCAGAAGTTTACGGGTGCTCTCTCAATGTCACATTAAGTTGCCTGGTGCAGCTTCACTTGATTTTGGAAAACACCATTTTATTCTTCGATTTCATCCTTCAGATGAAAACTACAGAAGTCAGTCATTTTTCCAAGTATCCTAAAGATTTAAAATTTGTTTAGAATCAAATCATGTATTTAATCTGAACAAAATCCCCCATTTTCTTCTCCCACCCCTAAGATGCCATTGAGCAAGGCATCTTACCCCTTAATTATGTGAATAGAGCTGGTCATGGTCAAGCAGGGGAGGGCTGCGTTGTACTTATCAATATATCTTTTCTTAATTAAAACTAACCTGTTTAGTTGTCAGTGTGAAGGGTTAAAACTGTACAGTGCATATAAATGATATCATACTGGACAAGTGAGATGTCAAGATTCTTTGATTTCAAGCTTCTCAGCTGTAATTCATCGAAGGCCTCAACAGGAGAATCCAAAACAACAATCAAATTCAAACTTGATTGGATTTGTTTGGACAATCCTTACGATACATCACGCATACGAGCGTGAAACAATGTATACAGTACTAAATGTACTCTCATAGGTCACTTGGTACAGGGGCTTCTCAGCGCAGAAAACAATTCACCGAGCTGCTATGAGAACTTTCCTGACTCTTATTTGTCTCCTACGAAAAAAGCAGACTTTTTTCTTACGTTTTAGGTCGTCAAACACAAAACAGAGCTGATATGCACCCTCCTGTTGCAGAATTACAGTTGCATCTTTCACTATAAATACTTTTTTTTTGTTTTAGAGTATTAAAACAAAGGGCATTCATCATTGAAATAAAACATGATAAATCGCAATAATGTGACCAAAACATCATCCTGGAGCTCCCTAAGGGTCCTTGACCTTGTTGTCCTGACTGCTTTTATTTGATATCCGCTGACAGCGTGCAGAGAGCGATAAATCCCTCTGCCAGATAAATCTGTCTTGAATGAGGCCTTTGTTACAGAGTGTTCACTCAGCCAACAACATCTGCCTTCACTCCTCGTTTGTCTGAGTGGACAAACTGACTGCAGCTGAACTCGGACCAGCTAAGTGATTTGATATTCCAGCTGTTGGTGGAACAGCTGTAAAGGCGGCAGCCAGCCGGTCCGACACTATGTAAGTTTATTGTGTGAACACGTGGGTCAGCTACAGCTGAGTTTGGTCAACACATGCGGAGCTCCACTAGCCTTCTGCTAGGTTGTTTTGGAAAAAGTAGGGATTGAATTTTGGTACATAAAATTGAAGTGGGGTTGTATGAAGTACTTTTCCATAGTCAGTGTATAACTAGTCAATATCCTTGACGTTCCACTTCTGGGATTGCTCCGGTGGGGCAGGAAATTCCACCGGATGCATGTATTTTCGCAAATGTCCGTTTCCTTCTGCTTTCTTTGTGTTGGCGTTCTAACCTCTGGTAGATTTCTGAGGACTATGGTTAACTGCTCCTCAGATCTCTGCAGGGTAAATCCAGACAGCCAGCTAGACTATCTGTCCAATCTGAGTTTTCTATCACACAACGTTTTTTTTTATAGCGGTGTGGAGCTAAGTGACGATTGTGATTGGTTTAAAGAAATGCCGATAAACCACAGCAGGTTTTTCTCCCATCCCAGAATGCTGTGTGGACTAACCAGTCCTTCCTCCGCTCCACAGCATGTGGATGGACTGCAATACAAACTAACACTTTAAAACGCCAGAGTCACACAACAACACAAACAGCCTAACCGATCGAGGCAGCAGTAGACCAGCAACTCCTGTGTTCTGCGAGGTAAAATTTCTGTTTTTGTCAAAAGATGCCTGGCTTTAAAGAGAGCATAGATGGATACAAAGGCTTCAGTCATAAAGGGCTGTCTGACGCCAAGGTAAAGTGGTGAAAAAATAGCATACACATAAACCGATATAGATTTTTTTAGGTGTCTAAAATACGTTTACCTGCCGCGCCCGTCCACAGTAGTACATTGCTTAGCTTCCGTGTCGGTACTCTGGTTTCCTTCTCCAAATTAATAGGTAATACAATGTAGTACTTCATACAACCCAACTTTAAAAACATCTTAACTTTCATTTAAACTTCTTCTCATTTGTATTTGATATTTTTTTTTCTGTTTCAGTAGTTTCTTTCTAGCACTCACAAGGCTTGGATGGATCAGGGCTGTGGTTATGTATTCAGTAATGTGTCAACAGAGGGCAGAGGAAGAGGAAAATGAGAAGGGAGGGAAGGCAGGAGGTTTGCCGCAGTGCTTTAATGATCCTTCACTGATCTTCTGCAGTAAATCATCTCTCTCCTTACTCCTCTTCTCTTCTCTTCTTCTTCCTTTTCCTCTCTATCGACTCTCATCTTTGATATTTCTGCATAAGTTATCGAACGCCCTCTCCCTATTCTACACTCGTCCGCTCTGATCAATAGAATCTGCATGTGGAAGCCTACTTAGTCATCTTATTTAAGCTGCTGTTGGTTCAGGATTATTTTTTTTTTGGGAAAGTCAAAAGTGTAACTGAAGCATTACTTCTGAACATTCCTTTATGACCTTTTTCTTGAAGCCACAGTGTTGCAGTAGTTGAGCAGGCATGTGAGAATAAAGTGGGATAACAAGAGCTTTGAATCGGTCTCTGTTTCCCCTGCAGCCTCTGCCATGTTGGAAAAGTGACAACAAAATGAAAGTCATCCTCACTCCCATCCCTTACAAAATAAATTTACTGCAGTATTAAAATTGTGCTATAGAAGTGGCATTAGGATAACCAATCATTTTACATGCCAAAAGCACCAATAAATTAATGTTGTTTTTAGTCGTGTTCTGTGCAAACAGAAGCCATCTTCCATCATCGCTACCTGTCACATATGAATATGTTCACTTATTTGTACCAACCCTTTCTTCTCTCTCACTTCATGTTGTAGCTCTTTTCTGAGACACGTTGTCACTGAGGGGGGGGGGTCATAGAAATACTTGGTTACATCTGTTGTCATGAAGGACATGACGGCTGATTGAAATGTTGTAAACCTAGAAATACATTGATATCACTTCTTCTGATTTTATCCCAGGTCAGGGTAAGCGCTTCAGCTACTTGACTGAAATGTGTCAGTGGGAAAGAAAAAAGAGCAGCCACTCTCAGGTGTGTGATGATAAGGCGGTTGTCGAGGATTCATTGCTTGGGGAAAACGGGTATAAAAACCAGACCAACCAGACACTTTTTGTCTGATTCCTCGGCTTTAAAGAAGCGCAGAAAGGTTCTTGAAACTTATTTTTGTGTCCACTTTGTCTGTGTAAAATCGCTCTAGGTGCAGGGACTCCTCTCCTGCAAACGTTGGTGGCAGGTAGAGACTGTTCAGGATCAGGTCGGCGGAGAAGGTTGGACGGATTTGGGATGATTGGGAGGTGAAGTAGAGGATCAGATGCGGATCTGGTAGCCGTCGTTGAGCGTGCTGAGCTCCGGAGGTTTCCTCTCCACCGAGGCGGGCCTAAAAGACAGAGAGAGAGCAGCAGATAAACAGTCAGGTCACCCAGTGCGTATTCAAAACACAGTGGTGCCATTGTAGAAGTCCATGTGTTCCTAAATGTTACACAGTACACCTAAACTAGTACAAACCTCAACTGTTTCCTAACTAACCATCCATTACACATATTCCTCTCACTCATCCCTAAATAGTGTGTCAAAAATCATAAAAAGTCATAGTATGTCAAAAAAAAATCATAGTATAGTATTCAAAAATGCTATAGTATAGTATGTCTGAAATCCCTGTCTGTTAAAATGTAAAGTTAATGTGTGAGACAAAAAAAACAGACCAGCTCTTTTGATAAGCTCTAGATTTATTCTCTGTTTCAATATTTGTTTATTTTGTTGATTAGGCTTTTATTGATATTGATTAATACAACAAAAACATGGAGCATTTTGCTAAAGTGACAGAAACAGTGGGATGAACAATTACATGAAATAAACATTGTTTTTGAAAGAAATACTATACTTGGACATTTTATGACTTTTTTTACATACTATAATATTTCTTTTTATGACTTTTCGACATACTACATTGTGACAAATGTTTGACATTTTTCGACATACTATTAGGATTGGGTACCGAACCTGGTACTTTTACCGAGTATTGGTTCACGTAAAATCAAACTTATCTGTCCTCTCTGCATGTTGACAGAGAGCAGAGGTCCGACACACACACACACACACCCGCACACACACACACACACACACGCACACACACGCGCGCACGCACGCACGCACGCACGCAGAAGTGCGGACGGAGTAAACTACGTCGGCTCTGCAGTTTTGTTGAAGTCACAGTGAGTCACAGCAATGCCGGTAAAGTGGTTTCAGGTGTGGTAGACAGCGTTTGCTGCGATATGATATTAATGGCGAGGCGAAAGCAGTCGCAGTGCTGCTGACGTTACGCTTCCTGTAAGACAAGAAGGCACAACAGTGGTTTCTGTGCCCTAGGGACTGACTGGCTGAGGTTTGAAGGCAAGGCAACTTTATTTCTACAGCACCTTTCAGCAACAAGGCAATTCAAAGTGCTTTACACTTTTCTTTTTTACATTTTCCAATATACTATGCATTTTTTCGACATACTATACTATTAATTTTTTATGACTTTTTTAACATCCTCTACTATGACTTTTTGTGAATTGTTTTGACATACTATGATTTTTTTCGACATTATACTATGACTTTTTAATGATTTGTTTGACATACTATACTATGACTTTTTGACATACTATGACTTTTTTAACATACTATACTACGACTTTTTGAAGATTTGTCGACATACTATACCATGACATTTTTATTACTTTTTTCGACATACTATTCTATGACTTTTTTTATGTATTTTTCAACAAACTATCCTGTTTTTTTATGACTTTTTTCAAAATATTATACCGTGACTTTGTATGACTTTTCTGATATACTATACTATGACTTTTTTTGACATACTATACTATGACTTTTTATGTCTTTTTCAACATGCTAAACTTTGGCTTTTTTGACATACTATCCTATAGTTTTTTATGTATTTTTTGACATTTTTAAACATACTATACTGTGAAGTTTTTTGACATACTATACTATGATTTTTGTATGACTTTTTTTATTTATGAGTCATCATGAAGAAGAATGTGTCCATCAGATCAGCATACAGAAAAAATCTCCTGTTTGAATGGCGACGGCACTCCAGGATCCAGCCAAGTCTCAGTGAAAGGACACCACAACAGGAAACCAAAAGGCCACCCAGCTCAACGTCTGATGCCTGCACATTGGCTAGCAGGATGCCAAAGTCAGCAAGAGACAATTTGATTTCCTGATACTGATGCAACATGACATCAACGTCCAATGTCAACCACATAATGCACAGCTAATATTTATAAAATAGACAAATCAAAATTAATTTAACAGAGCTAAGATGAAAGGGGAATGATGTGCTTCAGGTTTTTATTTTTGTCCAGGTTACATAGTAGAGATGTCATAATCTGGATTATGACTGGATTGGCAACATCTGGAAGGTTCTCCTGAATGCATTTTCTTCAAATGTTTTTACATTTTATGTATATCTTTTGTCATATGAATTGTCCATACTATCATTTAATTATATCGGCTATTCTGTACACTTGCCATTTGTTTCCTGTCTGTCCAACCCAACAAAGGGATCCCTCCTCAGTATCATCAATTTTCACCATTAAAGTTTTTTTTCTCTACTATATTTCATATTTGTCATAAAAAAGTCACAGAATGATGTCTGAGAATTTTATAAAAAGTAATGTCGAAAAAAGTCATGAAAAAGTTATAGTATAGTATGTTGAAAAAGTCACAGTATAGTATGTCGAAGAAAATCATAAAAAAGTCATAGTATAGTATGTCAAAAACGTCATAGTATAGTATGTTGAAAAAGTCATGAAAAGTCATAGTATAGTAAGTCGCAAAAACGTCATAGTATAGTATGTCGAAAAGTCATAAAAAAGTCATGAAAAGTCATAGTATAGTATAGTGTGTGTATAGTATCATAATGTAGTATGTCGCAAAAACGTCATAGTATAGTATGTCGAAAAGTCATAGTATATGTCGAAAAAGTCATAAATAAGTCATAGTATAGTATGTCGAAGTCATAGTATATCTCGAAAAAGTCATAAAAAGTCATAGTATAGTAAGTGGCAAAAACGTCACAATATGTCGAAGAAAAGTCATTAAAAAAGTCATAGTATAGTATGTCGCAAAAAAGTCATAGTATAGTATGTCGAAAAAGTCATAGTATAGTATGTCAGAGAAAATAATAAAAAAAGTCATAGTATAGTATGTCGAAAAAAGTATAGTATGTCGAAAAAAGTATAGTATGTCGAAAAAAGTAATTAAAAAGTCATAGTAAAGTATGTCAAAGTCATAGTATAGTAAGTTGAAAAAGTCCTAAAAAGTAATAGTATAGTATGTCGAAGAAAATCATAAAAACAGTCATATTATTGTATGTCAAAAAAGTAATTAAAAAGTCATAGTAAAGTATGTCAAAGTCATAGTATAGTAAGTTGAAAAAGTCCTAAAAAGTAATAGTATAGTATGTCGAAGAAAATCATAAAAACAGTCATAGTATTGTATGTCAAAAAAGTCATGAAAAAGTCATAGTATAGTAAGTCGAAAAAAGTAATAAAAAGTCATAGTATAGTATGTCGCAAAAAAGTCATAGTATAGTATGTCGAAAAAGTCATAGTATAGTATGTCAAAGAAAATCATAAAAAATCATAGTAGTGTATAGTATGTTGAAAAAAGTCATAGTATGTCAAAAAAGTAAATAGTATATTATGTTGAAAAAAGTCATAGTATAGTATGTCAAAAAAAAAAAAAAAAAAAGACAGTATGTCAAAAAAAAGTCATAGTATAGTATGTCGAAAAAATCATAAAAAGTCATAGTATAGTATGTAGACAAAATCATAGTATAGCATGTCCAAGAAAATAATAAAAAAAAAGTCATAGTATAGTATGTCGAAAAAAAGTCATAAAAAGTCATAGTAAAGTATGTCAAAGTCATAGTATGTCAAAAAAAGTCAATGGTATATTATGTTGAAAAAATTCATAGTATAGTATGTCAAAAAAAGTCATAAAAAGACAGTCTGTCAAAACAAAAGTCATAGTATAGTATGTTGAAGAAATTCATAAAAAGTCAAAGTATAGTACGTCGAAAAAAGTCAGAAAAAAGTCATAGTATAGTACGTCGAAAAATAAGTAACAAAAAAGTCATAGTATAGTATGTCGAAAAAAGTAAAAAAATTTAATATTATAGTACGTAGAAAAAAAGTCATAGTATAATAAAGTAGAAAAAAGTCATAAAAAAATCATAATATAGTGTGTCGAAAAAAGCCATAAAAAGTAATAGTATAGTATGTCGAAAAAATCATAAAAAGTCATAGTATAGTATTTAGAAAAATGTCAAAAATAAGTCATAATATAGTAAATTGAAAAAAATCATAAAAAGTCATAGTATAGTATTAAGGAAAAAAGGCAAAAATAAGTCATAATATAGTAAATTGAAAAAAGTCATAAAAAAGTCATAGTTTAGCATGTTGAAAAAGTCATTAAAAAGTCATAATATAGTGTGTCAAAAAAAGCCATAAAGTCATAGTATAGTATGTCGAAAAAGTCATAGTATAGCATGTCCAAGAAAATAATAAAAAAGTCATAGTGTAGTATGTCAAAAAAAGTCATAAAAAGTCATAGTAAAGTATGTCAAAGTCATAGTATGTCAAAAAAAGTCAATAGTACGGTATATTATGTTGAAAAAATTCATAGTATAGTATGTCAAAAAAAGTTATAAAAAGACAGTCTGTCAAAACAAAAGTCATAGTATAGTATGTTGAAGAAATTCATAAAAAGTCATAGTATAGTATGTATAAAAAAGTCATAGTATAGTATGTCAAAGTCATAGTATAGTACGTCGAAAAAAGTCAGAAAAAATGTCATATTATAGTACCTAGAAAAAAAGTCACAGTATAATAAAGTAGGAAAAAAGTCATAAAAAAAATCATAATATAGTGTGTTGAAAAAAGCCATAAAAAGTAATAGTATAGTCCATCCATCCATCTTCGTCCGCTTATCCGGTGTCGGGTCGCGGGGGGAGCAGCTCCAGCAGGGGACCCCAAACTTCCCTTTCCCGAGCAACATTAACCAGCTCCGACTGGGGATCGAGGCGTTCCCAGGCCAGGTTGGAGATATAATCCCTCCACCTAGTCCTGGGTCTTCCCCGAGGCCTCCTCCCAGCTGGACGTGCCTGGAACACCTCCCTAGGGAGGCGCCCAGGGGGCATCCTTACCAGATGCCCGAACCACCTCAACTGGCTCCTTTCGACGCAAAGGAGCAGCGGCTCTACTCCGAGCTCCTCACGGATGACTGAGCTTCTCACCCTATCTCTAAGGGAGACGCCAGCCACCCTCCTGAGGAAACCCATTTCAGCCGCTTGTACCCTGGATCTCGTTCTTTCGGTCATGACCCAGCCTTCATGACCATAGGTGAGGGTAGGAACGAAAACTGCCCGGTAGATCGAGAGCTTTGCCTTCTGGCTAAGCTCTCTTTTCGTCACAACGGTGCGATAGATTGAATGCAATACCGCACCCGCTGCGCCGATTCTCCGACCAATCTCCCGCTCCATTGTCCCCTCACTCGCGAACAAAACCCCAAGGTACTTGAACTCCTTCACTTGGGGTAAGGACTCATTCCCTACCTGGAGAAGGCATTCCATCGGTTTCCTGCTGAGAACCATGGCCTCAGATTTGGAGGTGCTGATCCTCATCCCAACCGCTTCACACTCGGTTGCGAACCGATCCAGTGAGTGCTGAAGGTCGCAGGCCGATGATGCCATCAGGACCACATCATCTGCAAAGAGCAGCGATGAGATCCCCAGCCCACCAAACTGCAACCCCTCCCCACCCCGACTACGCCTCGATATCCTGTCCATAAATATTACAAACAGGATTGGTGACAAAGCGCAGCCCTGGCGGAGGCCAACCCTCACCTGAAACGAGTCCAACTTACTGCCGAGAACCCGGACACAGCTCTCACTTTGGTCGTACAGAGATTGGATGGCCCTGAGTAGAGACCCCCTCACCCCATACTCCCGCAGCACCTCCCACAGTATCTCCCGGGGGACCCGGTCATACGCCTTCTCCAAATCCACAAAACACATGTAGACCGGTTGGGCATACTCCCAGGCTCCCTCCAGGATCCTTGCGAGAGTGAAGAGCTGGTCCGTTGTTCCACGACCAGGACGGAATCCGCATTGTTCCTCCTCAACCCAAGGTTCGACTATCGGCCGAACCCTCCTTTCCAGCACCTTGGAGTAGACTTTACCAGGGAGGCTGAGAAGTGTGATACCCCTATAATTGGCACACACCCTCTGGTCCCCCTTTTAAAAAGGGGAACCACCACCCCAGTCTGCCACTCCTTTGGCACCGTCCCAGACTAACACGCAATGTTGAAGAGGCGTGTCAACCAGGACAGCCCCTCCAGACCCAGAGCCTTGAGCATTTCTGGACAGATCTCATCAATCCCCGGGGCTTTGCCACTGTGTAGTTGTTTGACTACATCAGTGACTTCCGCCTGGGAAATCGACGACAATCCCCCATTATCCTCCAGCTCTGCCTCTAACATAGAGGGCGTATTAGTCGGATTCAGGAGTTCCTCAAAGTGCTCCTTCCACCGCCCTATTACCTCCTCAGTTGAGGTCAACAGTGTCCCATCCTTACTGTACACAGCTTGGATGGTATCCCCACACCCGCCCGGCGCCTCACACCCTGGGCAACTCCGGAGAAGAAAAGAGTCCAACCCCTATCCAGGAGTATGGTTCCAGAACCAAGACTGTGCGTAGAGGTAAGCCCCACCAGATCTAACCGGTAGCGCTCCACCTCCCGCACCAGTTCCGGCTCCTTCCCCCACAGAGAGGTGACGTTCCACGTCCCCAGAGCCAGCGTCTGCCGCCCGGGTCTGGTCTGTCGAGGCCCCTGACCTTCACTGCCACCCATGTGGCATCGCACCCGACCCCAACGGTTCCTCCCACAGGTGGTGGGCCCATGGGCTGGAGAGATGGGAGCCACGTAGCTTGTTCGGGCTGTGCCCGGCCGGGCTCCGTGGCAAACCCGGCCACCAGGCGCTCGCCCGGCGAGCCCGCCGTCTGGGCCTGGCTCCAGGCGGGGCCCCGGCTTCCTCCTGGCAGGGTCACTCCATCTCTGCTTAGCTTTTTCATTGGGGTTTTTGAACCATTCTTTGTCTGGCCCCTCACCTGAGACCACTTTGCCTTGGGAGACCCTACCAGGAGCACAAAGCTCTAGACAACACAACCCTCAGGTTCACAGAGACACACAAACCTCTCCACCACGATAAGGTGATGGTTCACGGAGAAGTGAACAACATAGTATAGTATGTTGAAAAAAGTCATTAAAAAGTCATAGTACAGTATGGAGAAAAAAGTCAAAAAGTCATAGTATAGTACGTTGAAAATTAAGTAATAAAAAGGTCATAGTATAGTGTGTCAAAAAAAGTCAAAAAATGTCATAGTATAGTACGTAGAAAAAAAGTCATAGTATAATAATGTTGGAAAAAAGTCATAGTATAGTATGTCGATATAGGTCACAAAAATGTCATAGTAGTATGTTGCAAAGAGTCATAGTATAGTATGTCGAAAAGTCAAAGAATAGTATGTCATAAAAAACCATAGTATAGTATGTCGAAAAGTCAAAGAATAGTATGTCATAAAAAACCATAGTATAGTATGTCGAAAAGTCAAAGAATAGTATGTCATAAAAAAACATAGTATAGTATGTCTAACAATAATATAGTAAGTTGAAAAAAAGTCATTAAAAAGTCATAGTATAGCATGTCGACAGTCTTTAAAAAATCATAATATAGTGTGTCAAAAAGACATAAAAAGTCATAGTATAGTATGTCGAAAAAGTCATAGTATAGCATGTCAAAGAAAATAATAAAAAAAGTCATAGTATAGTATGTCAAAGTCATAGTATAGTAAGTTGAAAAAGTCAGAAAAAAGTCATTAAATTGGAAGAGCAGGAAGAAATGACGACGGAAAATGAGAAAGAGCTTCAGCTCTCTCTTATTTCTCAGTAAGAGATTCCAAAAGCCAGAAGGTTATCAGTATTAAATGCTAAATGCCCTTTCCTCTTTTCTTCTTGTACTCTCTTCTCATGTCATCTCCTCCTCTCATCCCTCCTCCCTCACTCTTTTTTTATCCTCTTCTATTTTCTTCAGCAATTTCTGCTTAAAAGGTTGCTTTCAAGTGCTCTCTCTCTGACACATCAAGGAGAAGTGTAATTTGTCGAAGCCAATCCGTTGAACTGACCTTTTTATTCCTCCTCTCTTTTTTATTTCCTATTTTCTTCCTATCCTCTGCTAGGCCTTGTTCTCTTATTTTTCTTTCGCTCTCAACCTTCCTCTTTCCAACCTTTCTTCTGCCCTTTTCTCTCCTCCTGGCTTCTTTCATGTCACTCTCTTCTTTCCCCTGGTCTTTTCCCTTTCTTCTTCTTGCCTTCTCTTCTATTTCTCCTCTTTGCCTCTCTTTACCCTGTTTTTGTCATCTCGCAAGCTCCTATGTCTTTGCTTTCTTAGTGCTGTTTAGTGCTTGCTGTCTTTCTTTTGTACTTTTTCATTCTTTTTTTCACTTAATTTAGTTTTGTGTTGTATTTGTTGGTGTATAGCAGGCAGCGCTGTTAAAAGCCTCCTAAAACGTCTTGATCATGCTGCTAAAATAACCCTGTGGTGTAGAAGCACCCGTGCTCTCGGCTGTTTAAACCGCAGCAGCAGATCATTAGGCTGTCTCTGCTGCAGCGGTCTGTGTGAAGTGGCAACATGTTGTTAAGTGCGTAAGTGCTCTCTTGATAACAGTTAAGTACCACATTCGAGTGGTTTAAAGTGGTAATGTGATGTTCTGATGTGTCCTGATCATTTAAACGGTTTCTCCGCACTGATGAGACAATTAACTTTTATGAAGATTAAAATAACAATTTATTTGACTCAACCCTGAAGGGGAAAGAAAGCAGATTTACGATAATAACAGAAACTTTCCACACTCACATGAGCTTTCTCTAACTCGCATATCTGTAGCTCCTTGTGATGAGATTTCATGAGATTTTTTTTTTTGCAAAAAAAAAAAAAAATCACGTGTCTCTAGCCAATGACAGGCAGAGGATCAAGTTTGGCTTTAAGGCACCTTATTAAGTTTAGGACACTTATAAGCATGAGGGTTATAAACCCTCCTCATTCAACTGAGTGTGTAATACCTTTTCTTGAAAATAAATTCTGGGTTTATAGGTTTTCTACATGATAGTCTCTCCAAAGTCCTTCTATTTTTGAGATTTTTATTACTCAACACTAGGGGGCGTGGTGGTTAAATGCAGTAGGCAGAAAACTTTGAGAAATCTTTCAGGCTAAAAAACACCTTTCAAAGTTCTGTAATGTAGGAATCCTGAATTAAATTCCTGTTCCTAAGTTTGTAATGTGTAAGTTCCATGTAGATCATGGGCCAATATATGTGACTTAATCTGCATTGCTTATAAATATAAGAAGGCTGCAACCTATGGCTGCAACTAATAACTAAAAACTTTTATTAACGATTAATATGCTGATCTCTTTTCCAGAGATTAATCATTTGGTCTGTTAGAAGTCCAAAACCCAAAGATGTTAAGTTTACAGAGATATGAAACAGGAAAAAGCAGCATGTTGCTTGATAAATAACTGAAACAATGAATTGATAGTCAAAATAGTAGCTTTTTTAAAGATTTGTTGCAGAAATTTGCCTTCCATTTTCATTTTTGATATTAACTTGTGCTGAAAGCTAGTAGAGAAGAAAGACAGACACACACACACACACACACACACACACACACACACACACACACACACACACACACACACACACACACACACACACACACACACACACACACACACACACACACACACACACACACACACACAAAAATGCAAAGCTTAGGTTGCTGAGATAATATCTGTGGCTGTAATTTAAATATCCACTGTCGTTTTCAATGTGTATATAGCTGAATTGCATTGCGGTTTTATGATTTGTTGTCTCAAATGACCTAATAACAGGTTCAGTTCTACATATTTTGATACAGGACATAATTTGACTTTAGATGACTGAAAGAATTACGTTTTTGTTTTTAAACACACACAACCATTTGAGTAATGACGGTTAATCCAAGCTTCTCACAGAAAAAAGGTCAGCGCAGTGCCACGGCAAATGGCAACACCGGGAATGTCACTAATTTTGGTGCAGAGTGTGTGTGCGTTTGTGTGCGTTTGTGGTGACTCTGCAGTACGGTGGGCTGCAGCTGCTGTCCAAGTCGGATTGTGTTACATCCTACCACACAGCTGACAGAACACGCAAACACACTCAGCATCCTGCGTGTGCGTGTGGGTGTGTGTGTGTCTGTGTCAAGTTTTCCCTGCCATTGAATCGGAGAGGTGAGTCACCCTGTCATTAAGAGCTGCTAACCCTGAAATAATATGTTTTTCCCAGAGATATAACAGTAATTACTTCATTTACTCTTGACAGTGCTTCAAACTAAGAAAACAATTTGGGAAAATTCACCAGGAGTGTAGTCGGATTAAAAAAAAAAAAGCCTATTTGAAGAGATTCACACACTAAAAATCTATACAGAAAATCCAGATATCCTTCATAACTGCAGTAACCGCTTTCATGTCAAATTAAAAAGTATCTCCATGTTCTTCAATATGTGCATGGTGGCCACTGAGCAAGGCGGCTTTAAAATTCCCAGATTTCTCTATGGAGTTTTGGTTCATGTTCTCTCTGGTTCTATATATGGATTAGTATTTCACTCGCAGCGTAAGTGGCCTTACATGCTGCATCTCAGAAAGACGAAGGGAGGCACTCTGCTGCTGAGTGTCAGCTGAACAGAACAAGGGCTCCACACATACACACACACACACACACACACACACACACACACACACACACACACACACACACACACACACACACACACACACACACACACACACACACACACACACACACACACACACACACACACACACCACCTAAAGTCTCAACTCTCCTTGACCCGAAGAGCAGAGCCATGGAGAGAAAGGGAGAGGGAAAGGGAGAGGGGGAAGGAAGGAACATAGAAGGGTTGATAAATACCTGCATCCACCATTAAACCGCTGGTGAACTCACTGGTAGGTTTGGAAACCACCACACACTCCAAACAATGGAGTCTCTCTCCGTCTAAAAATCCTATAAGCTGCTGAAACAGTGAACATGGTCTGTAAAAGAGCATACAAGACCACGCGCACACGCACACGCACACACACACACACACACACACACATACACACAATTTGCTCCTGCGATGAAAAACACTCACGATTTGTCTCTGCGCGTGAAGCGTCGCTGGGGACTGCTCTGTCGTCGCCGTGGTGATAAGGATTTTCCCCGGCTCCGCTCCTTGATTGGGGACTGGGCACTGGACGATTTAAGGATCTAAGAAAATCACATAAAGCAACAACGCTAAATATCACTATTTATGTGATAATTTACACTTGTTTACTAACATTTATATTGTGCAAAACCACTATTCATTAGCATTCAATGCAGCTTTTTAGCCTCTTTAAGCTCATTGTTTTGGTTTGAAGCAAATGTGCTCATTATTATTATTCCAGCAGCAGCTGTTTTCAGTAAAAAAAAGCTCTGATGCTGTACACGACACCTGCCCAGCACCAAACAGCAGGCAAAATGAGAGACTAGCTGGGAAGTGGAAAAAGTTGGAACTCTAGCTCCTTAAGAGCCAGAGATATTTTTCTCAGGAGTTGGTGGAGACCAAACCAGAGCTAAAAATAAGAATGAATACTGGGGTTTTATTAAGCAAGTGACTTTAAAAAGGTCCCATGGCATGGAAATTTCACTTTATGAGGTTTTTTAACATTAATATGAGTTCCCCCAGCCTGCCTATGGTCCCCCAGTGACTAGAAATGGTGATAGGTGTAAACCGATCCCTGGGTATCCTGCTCTGCCTTTGAGAAAATGAAAGCTCAGATGGACCAATCAGGAATCTTCTCCTTATGAGGTCATAAGGAGCAAGGTTACCTCCCCTTTCTCTGCTTTGCCCGCCCAGAGAATGTGGCCCACCCATGAGAGAGAGAGAGACATACTTGGCTTGCAAACGAGTGAAGCATGGCAGTTGGTGAAGGCCACACAATACTGTATATGTTTTCCTAATTAATCAAATAATCATATAGTCAACAGAATCTCATATTGTGATGAAAGGCCAAAAACAAATTCCGTTCAGCCCATTGTGTCATGTACAACAGTACAAATTGAAAAAGGTATTCAAAATGCAATAATATAAAGCAGCGAATCTTCACACTTAATTAATTGACTAATCGTTTAAGCTCGACATGGATGATTTCAGAGTCATTGCTGCCACAAAATCCATGGATTCATTCACCCAGTGAAAATGGTTAAGCGCAGCACACAAGCTGGTTTTCGATTTACACCCTCATTAAGAGCTTTCGGAACACCTTCAGGCATTTTAATGTACAGAAATGATGCTAGCATGGCCCCAACATTACCCACTGCTGCTACTCCGCTGCAGGACAGAAAGTGCAACTGTGATGAATGGGAGCCCAGAAACAATCTGACTGTGAGCAAGTTATTAAAGTTTATTTAGATAGGGACAGATACAAAAAACATAGATAAGCTTAAACAGTCATCTGATGTATGTATCATAGAGTTTTTAGCTGAATCTAATTCACGACAGTTGTCCCTAGTAGGGCTTTTGGTTAAAAATAAAAATACAGATTAACATTATTAAAAATAAGATAGAGATGAAATAAAATGGAATGAAATGAAAAAGGAAAGTATACAGTGAGAAAACAGTATAAAAACTAAATATGAGAGTAATATTGTTCCTGAATTAGCCACAATTTGGTATTTTTTTGAAGGTGGCTAATGTTGTGATACATTTCAAGTGGTCTGGCAGAGAGTTCCATAATTTCCCCTTTTACTGAAAAGGCAGTTTGGGCAAATGATGTTCAACGGAAAGGGATACTACAATTGCCTTTTAACGTGTGTGTGTGTGTGTGTGTGTGTGTGTGTGTGTGTGTGTGTGTGTGTGTATTAAACAGCAATTCGAAGCTATCATTAAGATCTCAGTGGGAGCAGAAAACTGCAGAAGGAACATGGATGGCAAGCTTTCCCGGACACAGGAAAAGCCAGGAAATGGCTCATATTCCACAGCTGCTCAGGTTTATCATGTGGTTCCGTTAGATATATGAGTCTGTGTGCGTGTGTGTGTGTGTGTGTGTGTGTGTGTGTGTGTGTGTGTGTGTGTGTGCGTTCACGTGTGTGTGTGTGTGTGTGTGTGTGTGTGTGTGTGTGTGTGTGTGTGTGTGTGTGTGTGTGTGTGTGTGTGTGTGTGTGTGTGTGTGTGTGTGTGTGTGTGTGTCACGTTGTGTGTGTGTGTGTGTGTGTGTGTGTGTGTGTGTGTGTGTGTGTGTGTGTGTTTGTTTGTTTCTCGCCTCGCATGTCCTACAGCCTTTTTAAGCCATATGCTTTAAAATGACTTCCATTTTAAACCATGACATTTTATATCTAGTCCTCGATGCAGTAGTCTGGTAATGGGTTACTGTGAGTTCTTCACAGACAAAAGACACATTTTAAGCCTGTACTTGTGAGGACTGTCAGTGACTTGCTGTAGTGCATTCCATAAGCCATAACATAAACCTAATGTTGACCTAAGACAGCCCTTTAAAAAAAGAGAGAAGAACAAACTAAATGACCTCACAGTCCAATTTAAAACTCGACTGGGTCCCATATAAAGATAGATGTACATGAGTAGCACAAACACACGTTAAAGTCCATAATTATCTCACATTCTCTGGAGTACAGTAGAGATTATACTTAAGTCTTATAAACGACTACACAGCTGACCAGAGTCTGACTTGTGTCTTCGTGTCTATGTGAGACAGCTGCAAACTCGCTGACCTACATATCTTGCTGACATGGAATGCAGACCATATACCACTATCCAACACCAAGCAACACACACACACACACACATATTCATGGAATTACAAAATATGCAAAATTGCAAAAAGAAAACAAGGAGTAAACCCATAAAAATGTACACATAAAAACCCCCAAGTGTTCATAAAACATTTAACCTCAAAACAACTCACTTCTCGGTGTCTGGCCCTCTTACTCACACACACACACTCACACATTCCTTCCTTTCCCATCATGCCCTAAATAATTCCTGGCAGTTTATATTCCATGTTCAGCACAAAGGACATTACATCCATCTCTGGTCTCTTGGACAAACATGACAAAGGTGTTCCCCTTCACTCTCAAATGAAAAAAATAAAAAAAACACTTCAGCACTGGTGAATAAATCAAATCAGATTTGAATCACAGAAGGAAATGAAGGGTTAGGGTTAGGGAAAATCAATTTGCACCCGAATAACTTGCAGCACACGTGATACATGTGACCATGAAAAGTAACTGTGTACAGTACATCGGGATGGTGTGTTTTCACTATTTTTAAAATGGTCATATGTGGCCCTCTTGATCTGATTAAGAGAGACATTTTGTTTTTTTTGCATTCAGCTATGAAATAACATGTCTTTATTGTATTTTGGGAAACAAACACTCCATTAGTTGCACCACTAAGAACTGTTTTCTTCTGTTCCACTCCTGGAAACTGGCCAACGAATCCTAAACGGTCCTTTGTCCCCCTGCTGTGTTCAGTTGTTATCATTCTGGTGTGTGTGTTGTGTGTGTGTGTGTGTGTGTGTGTGTGTGTGCACAGTCTGTATTTTCCTCTCCCTTTGGCTACATTCTGCGAAGTTTCTTCTTCTGAGTCAGGCTGCACACTTACTTACTTACTCTCCTAACAAAACTACACTGAAGCCCATAAAGGAATACTGTTATTCATCAGGGAAATTTAACCTTTAATTTACTAACATTTCCTTTGGGCACATTCATTACTGATCCTGGCCCCTTCATATATCTTATTAAAAAGTATGATGTATATGATCATGATGTAGTTTGATTAACAAAGGTGGTCTGTAGATACTGTATAACCTCAACCGCTCTGAACATCGAGCATGATCGAATGTTTAGTGCTCTTATCTATATTAGGACTTGCGATTCAGCCGAAAATACATAATAGTTGGATTTCTTTTCCACAAAAATAGTCAAATTTTAAGTTTTTGGAACAATAAATCTGTTAAGAGTGTATGTCTATGTGTGTGTACAGTATGTACCTTCATCCTCATGTCCCGTCCGTGTTTCTCCAGCTCCTTCCGCATCTCCTGAGCTCCCAGTCGGGCAGCATTCAGCACCAAATGCTTCCACTCGATTGGCTGGAAGACGTGGGGGTCGTGAGGCACATACAGGCCGATCTTCACCTGGGAGAAGGAGGGGGTTTAATACTTCTTTTCCTACCTCCACATCTCCACCCCGTCCCTTCTTCATCCCGTCTCTTACCTTCTTTAGAGTGTGCTGGTATCTCTTGTAGGAGCTCTCGAACTCGGCCACCAGTTCTCCCAGCGTGCGGTGTGTCAGCGGTTTGTCCATCAGGTCCTGGCGGCGGCTCATGCCAAGCGATCCGTAGCGGCCGTTGCAGTAGACGCCCAGCACAACGTGGTGGAAGCAGTGGCCCGAAAACTGGGTCTTAAAGCTGATGGGGAAACGCTCGAGAGACGTCAGCCCGTTGGTCAGGTAGCTGGTCAGCACACCTGTGTTAAGGAAGGATCTGGAGGGTTGTTCTTTTGTTCTTGGTTCCATCTGAAGCGCTGTATATTTCAATGTATTGGATGAACTAATTTAGACCACTGAAGCTACATATTTGACTACAAAGTACAAGTACATTTGAGTTCAAACCCCAGAGTGAAAGTGAAAGTGGATTTTTTTGAATTTGTCTCAGCAGAGGCAGCATAGCAGCTTGAGTCATGTGAAATTAGATTCAGTCTGACTCTCAGAAGGCCAATACTACGAAAATGCCACAGGCTAAACAGTGGCTGTGGGACTGCCACAGTTTGTGCAGCTCCTCCTGTCTGACTGAATGTGCCAAGAGAAACAAAGACAGAGAGATAGCTAGAGAGAGCTATCTGGTGCCATCAGAAGCCTAAGAAAAACGATGACACATGTTCAGGGTATGCGTGCGTTTGGTTAACCTTGCAACTCAGTAGGAGATATGGAGCGATTATGTGCACCTCTTGACCTTTGACCTTCTCATTCCATTCTCTTTTCCATGTGCATAGTTTCCACTTCTCTTTCTAATCTTCTTTCCCTTCCCTCTTTTCCTCCTTTCCCACTCTATAACCTGATCAATCTGACCAATCCAGTTTCCAACCAATTTTAAATATTCAACTGACCCCAATCTCTTACTACCTATAGGTCATGTTTGGCTAAATAACTTAACAATTCATACTGTATGCGTTTCAATTGTTTTCAACATAAACTTCAAAGTGTAAATCCTGGATTCAGAGATAGAAAAAGGAGATTTCTTTTCCCTGGGAGTGCCAGAAGATTGACTGGAAACAGAACGAAACATGACGCAGAATTGCCACAGCAACAATCAACTTGGCTCAATAAAATATGGAAACAGAGACGTAATAACCCTTCAGGGGGAGAGAAACGTGTTTGCAACATTTTCTGGGATTTCAGATTTGGTTCTTCTTTCTCAAAAACTGGTCCACAAATGATAACTGAATGAGGTCTATATTTATTCGGCTGTCATGCTGTGGACTGCACAGCTTCTCAGAGTTCAACACGGACAGGGATCCAACTGTAGCAATCTGTGCAACCACGCACACAAACACTGAGATCTGGACAGTATCTTTCTCGGCAAGTAGCCCAACCATCTGCTCCGTTCTGTCCATGGAGGCTTGCCATTGGCCAGACTGCCTGTCCATCACCTTCAGCAGCCGGGGCGCAACAGCGCTGCTGTGTTTTCATTAAATATTCACTAAGCGCCATGAACAAAACTAGACCACTGATCACACACACATACCAAGTGTATGTGTGTGTGTTTCCATGCTGTAGGGAAGCCCACAGTGTTAAAGGAGAAGACATACTTAAACAGGGAAGTTTATTTATAAATCCCAAACTGTATCGCGTTTTTTTCACAACGATTTTTAAAATTGATTCTTTCCCCCAGAATCGATATTTTTATTTATTTTCTTACCAATGATTGACCTAAATATTTTCTGTTTATACGGTACCACTGACGCCGACTACATCATATCTGTTTCCAGCAAAACAGACAGAAAGGACACAATGCAGAAAATCCATGTTATGTACTTACTTTACTATAAATGAAATAAATGTCAGACTGGCTGACTACCATGTGATGTCCATTCGTTTTAGAAAACAATTAGTTTTTAGAAATGTCTCATGATATAGTGTCTCTAAAAGTGTATTATTCAACTTTTGTTTTTGTAAAAGAAGGAAAAGAAAATCGCAACACTCAATACTATCGCATCGCAATACTTCTAGAATCAAAAAATAAATGAAATTCGCAATACAAATCAAATCGGCACCCATGTATTGCGGGGGAAAAAAACTAATCGGGACAAAAGCATATTGTCCCAGCCCTAGTACGTTGGCCTACTGAAGGAAGAAACCATTAAAAAGTATCCTAGCAAGACAATGAGTCCCTTCCCGCTTTGCCATTACCAGTTTCGAAGTGATGTGTGCTGTCTAAATGACTAAATCTAATGTAAATGCTTGGAGTACACCCGGCTGTGAATGATGGCCTAACCAACATGCCCTTTGCATTACAAAACATACAGTACATATAATTTACCATATGTACAAACAAAAGTTTGTAATTAAACGCACAGCATGTCATTTCTGGGGCTGGGATCTCTCAATCAAGACAATAACAAAAGACAGACCTTGATGATGTTGAGAAGTTGCACGGGATCATGGGAGTTGTTGTCCTCGTCGTTAAACAGACATCAGTGCCAATGAAAGTCTATGTGGCCTGACTCAGGCAAATATAATGTTAACGGACGAGTTAATTAATTAAAGTTATTTCTAACTTTCCGTTAGATGAGCTACTGCGGCCAGAACCCTTATACATGTTGGAAACATTTGGGAGAATGTAAGTAAACAACCCAACAAAGTTAAACCATAGATCTAGTAGGTTTCAGACATTTTAATGTGGAAACGTTACATATTATACCTTTAATATACATGTGTAGTTTGGTACTTTGAACGTTTTATTTCTTGACAGGTCAGTACAGGAAATGAACAAACTGTTAAAATCATTATGTATGTAGAGTGACTAACAACTGTAAAGAAACACAATGAATAAAGACAACTGAGCACACAATTTTTACAGTACGGATCATTGTCTTAGCTTGTAATTAAGAGGAGTTATACTGTGAAAGGCCAAAAAAAGAGATGCATGCAAACCCACAAACACTATGGCGAGACGGCTATAAACAATGATTAACAACGTGTCTGGATGCTAAATGTTCATGTTTGATAGGAACTTGACAGAAACACAAAGATTGTACACTAAGTCTGTAGACACACACACAACTCACCCTGTTCCTCTCCAAAAGTTAAATTGTTCCTTATCTAACTGTTCTATGTTTGAGAGGCAGAGGTAAGAGAGAAACCTTTTCTTTGGATGTAATGCGGATCTAATCCACTAGCTTTTGAAATCCACTCTCTCTGTCCCTATTCCTTTCCCTATTTCCATCCCCATGTCGCTGTCTATTTCTCTCTCACCCGCCCTCGTCCCCCCCCCTCCTCCTCGAGTTTCTCTCTACTCTCTCTTTCTCCCTTCCTCGCTACATTTCAAAGCGATGAGATTCAAGATAAGAAAATACTGGAAAAGGTATAAAATCATCTTAATGTGCGGAGCCTTTTTACTGAGAGTCATGTGCTTTCCTCATTGGCAAGCAAACTGCAGGCCATTAATTTCTTTAGTTGCCGCTCTGGAATGGTCTTGAAATATGGCCAAAGGTTTGTGGACACAAGTCTGGGGCTGTTGTCATGGCTTGCGTTAGGCCTCTATAGTTCCAAATGAAATATACCGTCATACGCTTTTTAAAGGCCTCGTGCAGTCTTTATTTATTAGATTTGTTTACTCTGTCGCATTTTGTTACTTTATTTTGATAAGTTCTTCAGGAATATGTTTGTACTCTGTCAGTACTCTACTTCTTTGTACTGCCTTATTCTGCAAAACACTAGTCATGATGGTTAATACAACGAGACACCGAGTCAAACCCACTCAGTGAACACACCAACCCACACAAAGAGCTGGTGTGACCCAAGATGAACCCAGAATATCCTGGAGAGAATTCAGATCACTGTTAACAGGGAAAGAAAGGAACCAGCGGCAGAGGACAGACCGAAGCCAGACACAGAGACAAGAAGACAGACAGCTCCAACTGCCAAAAGCAACAACAAACAGTCGCTAGTCATCCCTCCTTCCCCATCACTTTTCGGTCTTTGCTTTCTAAATATTCTCCTATATTCTCTTGTCTCACTCTTTATTATTTATTATTACTTACAAACTGTTTTGATTTGAGTATCAGACATATTAAGCATATGTACATACTTTTTTTTAGGTGAATGTGTGGTAAAGAAGCTAAGAAGATTATATTGCGATTTAAAATCAAATTAAGGACATTTGAGTTTTTCCAGTTTGTCAGTCCCACTGGGTCACAACAGACATGTTGTTTTGTTTTTGGACCATTTAAACTGACTGTGTAGCACAGTGGAGGATCAGCATTCATGAAGTCAATGACATAGTCAACTGGTTAGGCCACATTATTACTTAACAATATCCAGTATGTAAACAAGGTGTGTCTTACCCTGTGATTAATATTTAAAACAGAGGCCAGTCATCTTAAGAACCAGGTAAGGCCTCATAGCTCAGTGGTTAGAGCACTGGTCTTGTAAACCAGGGGTCGCGAGTTCAATTCTCGCTGGGGCCTGACTCCTTTTCCCTCGTGTTATGACCTCACGGCCAATGAAAGGTGACACTGCGCTAACCCACAATGTCCTTCGCTGGCATGAATGTAAGTCAGTGTGAGGTTGTTTAAAAAGCAAATCACAAACACTGATAGAATGTCTTCACTCTGTTCCTTTTCACACTCCCTCAGGCTCATATGTTCCTTCTATTCTTCACCTTTATATTAGTTTTCTGTTGCCACTTTTTCCATTTCCCTCCCTCTCTCAATTAGAGTCACTGTCAGCTGCCACCCAGACAGCCCTGGAGAAAAGCCACTGTGAAACTAGCACTTGTGAAACTGGACCATCCATTCACAGAAAGACAGAAATCTCTCATGTGTTGACATGCCAAAATACCCAGAAACCACCAAACCCTTTGCAGCACACACACACACACACACACACACACACACACACACACACACACACACACACACACACACACACACACACACACACACACACACACACACACACACACACACACACACACACACACACACACACACACACACACACACACACACACACACACACACACACACACACACACACACACACACACACACACACACACACACACACCCGACCCTTTCACATCCTGTAGTGTGGCTGATTATATTTGAACAGAGCTTAGTAGAGATCTCACCTTCTGACTAAAACGCAGATTGAAGAAGTTTGCCCAAAAGAAACCCAAAAGTTATTGATTTTTTACTTTGACAGCATTTGTAACAATTACGTACATGATGTGACGACACATTTGCAGGTTGTCACATACAAGTCGCACTTCAAACGAAGCAAATATCAGTACAGCTATGTAAAATCTAAGCTGTGAACACACAGTAAGATTGCATCCACAAATGCACAAACCGATAAAAAGAGCTCCTAACAACATCAAGGGCAACAACACACACAGGAAAGAGTCTACTTCAACAGATGTTTGGCCCCGATGGCTCCGTGTCAAGACATAATCACTAAAAGCCACCAGTGATTTGTTAAATGGGCCTTTTGTAGTCAAACCAGAGCTCCGGTACCACTAGAGCATAATCAGGCACAGTAGAAACTGTAGAGGACCAAATCTGTTGAGACAGAACACAACTGCAGGATTTCTAGCCTTTGCAAAATCTACAGATTGCTGCTTTAATATTTAAGCTCCGACGGATGATACTAAGCTTGTGAATTGTGTGTGTATGTGTGTGTGTGTGTGTGTGTGTGGTGGGGGGTTAGACTTTGAAGAGGGCTTGTTGCCAAGCAACGCGGTTCGGTAAGAAATGGAAAGGGATGCTGTGGATGGGAGGGCATTAGAACAACATGTCTCATTGATTTCACCCACAGATGACAAAATAACCTTTTGGCCCAGTGCTCGGTGTGTGTGTGTGTGTGTGTGTGTGCGTATGTGTGTGTATGTCTGTGTGTGTGTGTGTGTGTGTGTGTGTGCAGGAAAGGATACATTCCCAAGATGACGGCTTCGAGACATTTGATTGGCAAAGACTCTCTGATCATCTCTCTTGCTGTCTCCATTAACCTGGAGGAGGAAGAGGAGGAGGAGATGAAGAAGAGGAAGGGCAAGTGAGAGGATGAGTGAGAAGAGGAGGAGGAGGAGGAGCAGAGCACAGGGAGAGCAAAAGAGGAGCAGCAGGCGGGAGGAGAGGAAGAAGTGCAGTTAGAAAGAAACAAAGAGAAAAATAAGGGATACGTTGACAATATGAGGGAATAAGAGCAAGACAAGGATGAGGAGAAAGGGGAAAGAAGAAAGATGCTCTGTAAGCAACTTATTAAAAATTAAAGAAAAGTGTTTTGATATTTTTAAATTTTTTACAGAGATGGCCATGAGTTAGATGGTACTTTGTTACACCTCAAACTAATGTATCTATAAACCTAAGTTATAATAAGAAACATAAAGCCAAACACTGTAAATGCTTGTGTTTATCTATAGATTGAATCACAGCGGTGTTGTGCTAACCATCAAAGATGCAATTTAGACGAATGAGATGAGAGTAGATCCAGTCGCTTCCCGTTTGCTCAGCGCACTTGTATTATGTGCATGCAGAAGAAATATCACTGTTCATCAAAATGAAAACACAATCTCTTCTTTAAGATGATTTCTTTGGGCATTATCGGGCAATTTTTTAACAGGACAGCTGAAGACATGAAAGGGGAGACAGAGGGGGGAATGACATGCAGCAAAAAAAGGGCCGTAGGTCGGAGTCCAACTCGGGCCTGCTGCGTCGAGGAGTAAACATCTATATATGGGCGCCCGGATAGCTCAGTTGGTAGAGCGGGCGCCCATATATAGAGTGTTTACTCCTCCCAACACAATCTCTTCTGATGTGTTTTTTTTGTTTTTACCTTGATCTCCTCCATGAGATTCTTAGAAAATGACCTGATTACCGGAAGTAACCAGATTAGGCTAAGGACTTGATTAACACATTTATAATGTTTACAAATTTTTAACACTTTTAGCACATTTAACTTATGCTATCGAATGCCCACATCAAATCTAAATATGAAAACATTTCTAGGTGTGTTGATCTGATTATAATTAAATTACAATGTCGTTGCATGTTCTAATTTAAAACTGCAGTTCACTTACCCACACAGTGGACGGCTCTTCTTGATTTCAAAGAATTGGGTTCCTGTGTGGTTGTATCTGATAGAAATGTTAAGGACAACAAACATCTGACGAAGTGCTCCTGAAGTTAGTGTCACGCTGGTGTCTCGAGAATTTAAAGTCTGCGGAAAGGCCAAAGGTGATGAGACACAGGCGGACTTCAACTAACAGGTGTAGCTCTCATTGTGACAGCTGTTGTCATCGAGACTGAGCGCATTTAAGTCCCGCCCCCACCGGAGGGGAAAAGAACTCTTGGCTCGCCATAGACTTAAGGTGCATCCTTGTCAATTCTGTCTGCTAGCAAACAACAGAAAAATGCCTCAAAGCTGATTTGTTGTGATATTCATATTCACTACTACTCAAGTTTCTTGTTGTCGAACCGAAAAAAAAACCCGGGGCTTTTATAAAGACAAAAGTGGATGCAGACGTGAGGAATCAGCAGAGAAAATGGAGAGACTGTGGGATCTTGACACTAAACTAACGATATGCATGGCGTTACGTGTGTTAGCTTAACTTACAGAACTATAGTTAGGCCGGCTGCACACTGGCTGCGTGGCGTGAGCGTGGCGTTTCTGTTGCGTGTCAGCTGCGTGGATTTTCCTACGTCTTTACACACCAGAAATGCGTCTGACGCGGCGCTGCTGCTGCTAGCCTTGTCTGGACACATGTATGTTTCCCATTGATTTACTACACTCAATCAGTAGTATACTTCATGTTAAACCTAAATATATACTGATCTGATTACAGCAAAGACAACGTCGGCAGTATTGACGGCAAAATAGGCTACAGAATATTTTGTTTGTTTCAAAATACTAGAGACTTTCAAACATCAAAATGTCATTTATTAATATGTATTTGTGTCAAAATGACATATAAACATCTTTTCCTATTCTAATTTGCCTGGAAACACTTCAAACACGCTTGTGTGTCGCGTGAAAAATCGGTCGGTTCTATTTCTAGAATGCACGAGTTTTCGGCGCGGCTCGAGCCCCGCCTGAGATGTGGGTGTCACTCAGGCGGCGTGGAAGCTCTAACCTGTTAACATGGCGGCCGAAATAAAAACGGACACGCCACGCAGCTGACACGCTCGCGCCACGCAGCCAGTGTGTAGCCGGCCTAAAACTGACATTTGGATATTTGACTTGCTCTCTGCAAAATTAACGCTGGGCATAATGTTAGGTTAGCTAGCAGATGGAATTGGCAAGGAGGCAAATTTCACGCAATAAAAAGACAATGGAGAGTGGAAAGTTGTTTTCCCCTGATGCACTGTGTCTGTATAGCAACACGTGTCGTTTTGTTTGCATTAAAAGGATACTGCAGAGCCTTCATGTAGTTCTGGATGGCCACCAACCAATCTGGGACCGACATGGACGGTCTGAAGGTTGGGACTGAGGGGATAGGATGCTGCAGAGAGAGAGAGAGAGAGAGAGAGAGAGAGAGAGAGAGAGAGAGAGAGAGTGAGAGTGAGAGTGAGAGAGAGAGAGAGAGAGAGAGAGATTATTATCTCAAAGCAAAATTGACATGTGGTAACGTTCAAAGACATCTTGAAAAATCTGCCTTCGCAATGCCCCGTGACTCATTACAGCTCGTACTGCAGCTGACACTCACTGATGTTCCACCACTGCTGGAAATAATTCACACTGGCAACACCAGGCAACTATTTATACTACTTTCACATTAAAGACCATTTTATTTAAAGCTGCAGTGCTACGCTTATTTAGCCAAGCGTGAAAGTGGTACAAGTCACCAGTTCGCTCCTTCCAATCCACCACAAATCAATGCATCTGTTTATAAAGTATTTCCGTAACAGCAGATTAAATCCTCAGGCTTGGTTGCTCTTTTTACAAACACTTGCGTAACGTTCTAGTGTTCTGTGTTTCTAAAAGCTGTTACAGATGCCATCAGGCTAGGGCTGGGCGATATGGAGAAGATCAAATGTCGCAATATTTTTGACCAAATACCTCGATATCGAGGCGATATTGAAGGGTTTACCATTGGTGCTTTCACAATATATTTGATGAGAATGAGATTTGTGATAAATAATCATCAGTAATGTGGATATAATGACTAAGTGGGTAAAGGAAAATAATAAAACACCTAGAAAGTTCAGAAAATGACATCACTTTACTGTAATGCAGCCTTTAAAACCAGGAAAAGACACCACTTGTGTCATATCACGATATTACGATATCCAAAACCTAAGACTTTATCTAGTCTCATATCGCAATATCGATTTATATTGATACATCGCCCAGCCCTACATCAGGGGTTTTTAGACAGGAAACCAGTAGACAACTTCTTGTAATATTCAATCTTATCTTTAATTTATCTTTAAATTTCTAAATTCGCAGGCCATTTCATTTTTTGCAGAAATGTAGAAAAATCTGTTCCTCATCAAAATGTTATTCCTTATGACTAAAAAGCCTCTGAACAACATTTAGAAAACAAGACAATACTACTACAGCTACTATGACCGCTGATACCACTAGTGGTAGTTGTGGTACTAAAAAAACAAAAAAAACCTGTGTATTTGATGTGTATAACACAGCTGACAGTGAGCAGCCACATGAGATAACGTGGTAAAGAGACGCACGACACACGACATTGTCTCTATCCCAGTGTGGTCATGTGGTTGATGCTACCTTAGACCGGCCCGGCCGACAGACAGCCACATGTGAGGAGAGAGGCCCGCTGAGGCGCTGTCTCACCTCGACGAGAACCACTCGAGAGAGGTAACCGAGGTCACAGATGTGGCTTCATAAAAGCACATGACCACACCAGCCGAGAGTGAGTCAGACTTAAACAAAAAAAGGCACTTCCTCTGACACACGCAGGAAGGGTGAACTATGGCAGCAGCCTTATCATTTCCTGTGGGTTTCTGCATCACTGTTTATTTACAACAAGAAAAATAGAGCCGAGGAGGAAGACAACAGGACAAAATGGACGACCGAGCCCTGATGCATGTTGTGGGATTTTTTTTTTTTTTTTTTTTTTTAATCGTTGAGGTCCCGCTGGAAAACTGGGGCATGTGAGATCTACCAAAAAAGTAGGCCTATTTATGTAAATAAACCCTTTATAAAATGTGGTAAAATCTGCTTCTTTTTATACAACATACCCCACATGCATAGTTATGGTAAAAGTACACACATACACTACAAATTATATTGTATTACAAATTGTATTTGGCCCATGAACTAAAATGAGTTTGTCACCCCTGATGTATGGGATTTGATCTGTAGTCAGACATTCAGGCCATTTGTACATCAGACTATCAACAAGTTACTCGGCCAATAAAGCGGTTATTAAGCCACTCGACCACTCGTTTAGTACGAACAGTAGATCAGCCTTTTAACGAGCAATTGACCTGTCAGTCATTCATTGAGCTAGTAAAACAATTAAGCAACTGGTTATTCTTCTTATCAGGCCAGTCGACAGTCATTGGGCCCATAAACCAGTCTGCCAGCCAGCCAAGACCAGTAAATAGCAGTTTTTACAGCCACATAATCTCCCATGTTGTAAAATCCTCACTAAGGCGTAACACACTGGCTGCATCAGCACACACACACACACACACACACACACACACACACACACACACACACACACACACTCTCTAAAGCTGCTTTCTCTGCTGGGTCATGGAGTGAGATGATTGGTAATCCCTCACTTTTATCATCCTTCCCGTCCGTTAGATAGAGCTGCCACCATCACGTTCAGCGCATGAAGTCGATACAAAAAGGCTCCATTGTAACTGCAGTGAAATGAAGTTACAGTTTCAGTCACCACTAACAGCCATTGTGCATGCTGCTGACTGCATTCACATTAGAGCCCAACCGATATATCGGCGGGCCGATATTAGGCATTCTCCAAACTATCGGTATCTGCATTTATAATGGCTGATAAATTAATATTAAAAAAAATTTATAAAAACGGACGAAACACCCTTTAACCATGTCCTGAGTGTTGGCGTTGTCCACCAGAGGGCGCTCTACAATGTCCCTGTTAGCAACACTGATTTTTTTTTTTTGTTCAAAGGACTTTAAGTTTCATATC
Organism: Perca flavescens; assembly: GCF_004354835.1. Classification (NCBI taxonomy): domain Eukaryota; kingdom Metazoa; phylum Chordata; class Actinopteri; order Perciformes; family Percidae; genus Perca; species Perca flavescens. The sequence goes on from NC_041348.1 coordinate 28,322,748, forward strand.
TTAAGTTTTGACTCATTAATAACTACTCATTTTAATGCTCTTATCAACATGGAGAAGTGGATTGGCTTACTTTGTGCTTTTGTTGCCTGGCTTTGACGAGGGGGACGGACAATTTGCATCAGCTGTGTGCTCGGCCATCAAGTGGTATTTCAGACTGGACATGCTGCGATGATAGCTCAGTTCACAACGACAAAACACACACATCACTTTGGTCTTGTTAATGCAATCATTTGGCAACTTTTTAAAAGTAAACTTTCCATTCAGAATCCTACTGGCATCCATTTCGGCATCTCGCCCTCGCCATCCTCTCAAAATGTAACGTTAGCCTACTATTCTTTGGCCGGCTCGCAAGCCCAAACAAGTGTGTGTGGCGTGCCTGTTGTTTTATTTCCGGTCTATCTAGATCCGGTGTGGTGTTGTAAAAAAACTACAAAGTTTGCTAGACCAAGAAGAACGTTAATCTCGCAAAAAAAAAACAACAATTGATGCCGTTAAAATGGGTTTGCGTTTGGTGCCCAGATAGCTCACCTGGTAGAGCGCGCACCCATATGTAGAGGTTCAGTCCTCAACGCAGCGGCTGCGGGTTCGACTCCGACCTGCAGCCCTTTGCTGCATGTCATTCACCCTCTCTCTCCACTTTCATGTCTTTAGCTGTCGTATAAAAAAAATAAAGGCCTAAAATGCCCCCCCAAAAAATATATTTAATAAAAATAATAATGGGTTTGCGTTAACGCCGTTAATAACGCGTTTAACTGACAGCACTACAAATAACTAATGTTAGGGAAATCTGTTTATGTTTTGTTACACGTTTCTGGATTTTTTATAAAAATCCAGAAACGTGTAACAAAACATAAACTGACTATATAGATATAGGAAAATTTAGACTGGTATTTAATCTAGATCTCCTCTCCCCTTTCTACTTCACCTTTATAGTTATCTCCCCCCCCACTCACTCCCCACCATTGCCTTACCCTCCCCCTTTGTCTCTCACATCCCTTCCTTCTCCATATTTTATGTTGGGCAGTCCTCCCTCCTCATCCAATATGCTTTACTTTTTTTTTTTTCTTACACCAGCTTCCCACTCCAGAGCCCGGAGGCAGGCTGGCAACCTGACCCACGCAGCAGCAGAGGAGACAAAAACCAGAGGGAATGTAACCAGAGACACGGAGACAGAGCAGAGACGATGGATGTCTTATAGTATCGGTTATGACCTTCCTGGTTTTTGAATTTTTAATTGTTTGAAGGAGATGGGGAGTAGAAAGTGGTTAGAGAGAAGAAAAAAAAAAGTCTACGAGATTAGGCAGCGCGTAACAAAATCAATAGCCTGACAAGCCAGACTCACATCAAGATGTTGGGTCTGGGAACTCACCATTGACAGGGCTCAATCCGAGGGGCGGGATAACCGGTTGTCTTTCAAATTCCCTCGGCATGCAATAGGATAGCGCTACAACCAACCAGAGCAACGCTAGGTGATAGATTCAACTTTTGCTGTATCCGTTCGGCAAAACTCCAAAACACATCTTCCTTTTTTAAGAATGACTTCAGTGCCGTTCTTTGTTCTTTTCTCAAAGAAAAACTTAACTTCAAGTCTTCCAGAGTTGTGACCAAAGCCAATTCCAAAGGCTGCTGTTTGCCAGCAGCAGCAGCAGCCATCTTATTTGTTTTCAAGTAGCAGGGAATTCAGGAACCGTCGCAACTCTGCGGTCATTACGTTAAGCCCCGCCCACTGACTCTATACAAAATAGCCCTCATTTATCAAAAGTGCGTACACCAAAAATGCGCAGAAAAACTATTCGTAACACCACAAAACGCACTGACAAACTAAAAGAAGACCTCTATGCGCCGGTATGCAACATTGTTATAGCCGGGGGGGGGGGTTCTGTACAACATCTCACAGGAAAACATGGTGCCATAAATGTAGCGATGGAGCCAGATGACCTGATGCCCAGAGAGCAGTGTCCAGCACAGCCCTAACTGGGGGCGAAGGAGACAGGATATTATTCCTCGATTTTAAAAGGTAGCCTATAGTTTTATGTTTGGCAACATAATGCACAACATTTGCACAATGCACAACATTTTTATTTATTCTTCAGGTTTTTCTTTCTCTTTCAAATGAATGATTTATTTCTGCCCATGACCAAGTTATTTTGGCTTGTTTTTCCAGCCCCTCTGCTGTCAGGAGACAGGGTCCAGCACGGGGGGGGCAGAGGACACGCGCTCTCCGTCAGCTGTTGCCTCGTTCCGACTCATGAAAAAAAAACACGAGTAAAATAAAAGACACTGCATAAACTCCGCTACCGTGTGGTTATTTAAATATAAGTACACCTACATATGTAGGCCTAAGAGATTGCAATAGAAGCCTGTATATTACTATTAGGACTATAGAAAAATGTGTCGATGTAAATAGGCTAAACTTCAGCTGGAGTCCGATTTACTACGGCAACACTGTTGACCGCGTCACTGATCTCCTTCCATGCCGCATTCTTTCTACAGCCTTTAATACCTGTTTTCAGGCTGCCAATAGTACACACTTTAATGCAAATGAACCGGAGATATCAGGGTTTCAATCTCCACCTCTGAAAAGTGCCGCTTCTCAGCCGGATTACGTCTCGCAATGTTGTGAATTGTGGGGGCGAGGCCTCAAAACCCAGAATATATTGGGGCGTGATATTCTAATGACGATCGTTTTTAGCCGCGGCATTTATCAAGGGCATGTATTGCGTACACCTGGATTTCAAGTATACGCACAGCTTCATAAATCAGGCGGTGAGATGAGTGTAAGCATAATCTTACGCCAACATATACGCCCGTTTCTACGCAATAATGATAAATGAGGGCCAATGTGATTGGCCTGACTAGAGTTTGGTTTTTCAGGCTCGCTAGCCAACGGAGAGTGCCTAGACTGACCCTGGCTGCAAATTACATTTGCTGCCGCTAGGGTGCGTCTAGATTTCTAGGCTACAAAATCAATACAAGGCTGAGGGGAGATGAGTGTCATAGTGTAAAAATGGAAACCACTGAGCAAGGGGGAGAGAGACAGGTCTCACTTCCTGCTAACAGGATATCTTTAGAGTGGGAACACACCAGCAGAGAGTGAGTCAGACTAAAACACAAAAAGACACTTCCTCTGACACACAGACAGCCTGTATGCTGTGTGTGTGTGTGTGTGTGTGCGTGTGTGTGTGTGTGTGTCTTTGTCAAGAGAGACAGCTGAGAAACAAATGATTTTGCAGTCTGGAGAGTCCCCCCGTTTCTTTTGATCCTTTTTTTACTTGGTTGCACAAAAGGGGACTTACGCTACTTCAGTACTGACAGCGGTACTTGTATCTACTGCAGGACTTCATCACACTAAAGAACACCTTCTGGAAGATTAATGCTGTAGTCTGTAATTCTCTGGCTGAGAGAACATCTCTCTTAACTAATCCATGTTGGCAGGCATCCATAAACATAAAAAGGGTCCAATCCAAAGCAGGCCATTCGTATCCGGAACTAAACAAACTGACACAAGCTTCTGCAGACAGACATTTACAAGATGTACATTTCACCAGCCCTGATTTACTGTGGGATGTGTAACTCCGTGGGTGTGTAGCGTATTCCGCCATGTTAAGTAAGAATCCAAACCGTAGTTAGAAAACACGCTCAGTTCAAAAGGGAACTGCGAACTGTGTAGGGAACCACTGAACAAGAGTTCATCACTTCGGCCTGACGTTCACAAGCAAGATTACCCATGAGTCAACGCGCCTCGCTAAAACAACATTGTACATCTTGTAAATTAATCAAATCACAAGTTGCATACATTTCAACAGAATACATTTTGTAATGGTATCAGTTTTTGTTTCAATATTTTACTTCAGTATTGTTAAATTTCCACAGTAGTAGCAATGTATCCAGGGTGTTTACCTTACCAGGGTAACGCATAGAGGAAGTACTTTTCACTTTTTGCACTCTACATCCCACTCCATGTGTACTTGTCTTGATATTATGCCTTTTTTTGTATATTTGTATTTTTGTATATTATGTTGATATGTGCCTATATGTATAATGTTGTCTCTATTGTACAGTATGGGTCTATATTACTATTTGTCTATGTATAGAGAGTTAACACCTACCAAAGTCAAATTCCTTGCCTATGTAAGTATACCTGGCCAATAAATCTGATTCTGAAATCTGATTCTGATCTGCATTGGTGACGTTGCACGGTGTTGGTAAATGCTAAATCAGATCTGCTAGACGTGTCGACGTAGTTAGGTTTAGGCATGAGGAGTGGGGATTGTTTAGGGTAAAAATAACAGGGTGAGCCAATCAGAGGCAGAATAAGGCAAAATTAGGGCGGGCCACGAGGCACGTCATATGACGTCAACACGTCTAGCGGATCCGATCTAGCATCTACCCAGGGTGTTCCGAGTGGAAATTTTGTCGAAAGAAGTTCCCTTAACGGACATTCCCTGAACAGGGAGCAGGGAGTAAGGAGATGTTTACGTACACTGGGGTGGTGATGGCGCAGTGGATGTGACCCATGCCTTTGGTGGGGGAGACCCCGGGTTCGAATCCCACTGTGATACATCAACCAATGTGTCCCTGAGCAAGACACTTAATCCCTAGTTGCTCCAGAGGCATGCAATCTCTGACATATATAGCAATTGTAAGTCACTTTGGATGTCAGAACTGGTTGCACTGTTGCAAATGCTGAAAATGTCTAGTTTAAAACCAAATCCGTTAACCCCATCCAAAATAAAATCCTACTGTCACAGACCGAGCAGAAACATTTTAATCCACAACAATGGAACTACAATGGATTATGGAAATGAAAAACTTTGATCCTACTTATTTGGTGACAACATATATTCTACTGTACTGGTAGTTTTAGTTCCTGCTGCAGACCTGCTCCTGTCGAGTGATCTAGTTCACATGTAGCACATGAGACTCAACTGCTGATGACAACACACTCACGGTCAACCCATTTCAAACCGGTCTTGTCTTGTTTATGGGCTCATAGGTTTTATTTCAAACATTCGACCGGAAAAAAAAATGAGTGTCACAAATGTTTTGAAAATGAATAATGGCAAATTACAGGAATGTTTAAAAAAGGTTTGGGTTTCTTCTTTTGCTTTGACAGATAACCTTTGCTCAGACGAGTTCTAGCCAGTTTTGTTCCACAATTAAAAGTCCATTACGTAGTCCAGTTGGTATCCAGAGATTATCCACTTCCCAGATTGTATTAGAGGGATTATCTGGTCCCCGTGCCAAGACTTCTATTCTGTAAATGAGGACACAGAGAGTGGCAGCATGCACTTACTGACAATAACAAAGATGTACACTGTGTTGAGTCTGCCTGAGGCTACCGAATGTTTGCATTTTGAAAGTAACCTACAAAACCTAAACCTACATGTAGTTTTTTTTAAATTGGATCCCAGAGCAATCCAAATACAAAAGACAATTTGTCTCATTTGTTTGTTTTAACTCTGAAAATGTCTAATATATTGCTGTTAAATGTTACACACAGCCGCTGTAAGACATTTCACGATCACAAAAGAAACTACACCGGAAACATCTTATCGTATCACACAGTTTGTACCAATAACAAAGTGATTCCTCTTCTCTTTCCTTAAAATAAATGACCCAGTTAACCCAGTTAATCCAGGGTCAGTGTATCATCAATTGTATCTGTGGTAACCACCTGCTTTCACAATGCACACCACACACACACACACACCACACACACAAACAACACACACGAGTCAGGTTGCATATTAACAATACTGCAGCGTAAGCTAACAGACGCCTTAGGTGCATGCATATGTATACACCCATTATCGCAAAGCGATTCAAAGCAAATCAACCTAATTTAATACTAGTTTTACACATATGATGTTCCGAGTCTGTAACATCTGCACACAGTTATATGAAAGAGAAATTTGAAAGCTTGTCAATCAAGGCAGATATATGCTGCTTGAAAGTATGTAAAGTTGTTACTTTAAAATAGAGCTTAGTTGCCTTTTAGTTTGACATAGCCATCAGTAAGTCATCATGTAAAATAATTTAAAAAAAAGCATATGGTTTACTGAAAACATGATATATAAGTGGAGAGGGTAGTTTGTCTTTTTATTAGCAACATCACTGTACTGATACTACTCTCTCACTCCTACAGAGACATACTGCCTTTTCCTATTCAAGACTTTACTTTGCAAGACTTTACAGCTGGCTCAAACTTTATAGAGATATTTCTGAACCGATACGTTAAATTTGAAACAATTATGACCTATGGCTGAAGTCTTAAATTATGTGTGTGCGTTCTGTATGTCCAGTTTTTCTATGTTGATGGGTTTGTTTGTGTGCACACATGTCCTTCTGTCCAGAGCAACCGTATGGGATTTCGGCACTGCCAGCCAACCGGGTCACTAATGACCACATGGCCAATTAGTAGAGCTAACGAACAACCAGATTCCCTCCTCCACAGTCGGAAACACAACAATCATTCATCTAAATCGCAGATGGGGAAAACTACGAGGACAATCTGGGCTGATGGGCCTCAGGGGCAGCAGACAAAGAGGTGTATCACGCGCGTGGGGATGCCATTTCTTTCAGACTGAAGGAACCAGTCGTACATATTTTTGTGTTTCACCGACTTCTGTCTTTTCTGCTGCTACACGGAGAACGCTGCTCGATATAGAATGAAAAATACCAAATGAAAGACACGACTACTAATACGATTATGATCATTTCTTTATCGATTAACCTGTAAGATCGCTTTTTCTATTAATAGTCTAGTCTTTCAAATAACAGAAAGTGGTGAAAAGTGTTTTATCATTAATTTGTCATAATTTTTTCCAATCAAAAGAAATTCAATCTACGATGATACAAAACAGGCAAAAGCAGCAGAAATATTCACATTTAAGAAGTTGGAAACAGCAAATGTTTGTTATTTCTGCTTAATATATTTCATAAACAATCCAATGAATCGGGATAATGTTAAGCACTGTTGTTGATCGATTAGTCGACTCATCGTTTAACAAGCCTTTAATTTTTAATAATAATAATGTTTGCTGGGGGTGCCTAGGTAGCTCACCTGGTAGAGCGTGTGCCCCATGTAAAGAGGCTCAGTCCTCACCGCAGTGGCTGCAGGTTCAATACTGACCTGCGGCCCTTTGCTGCATGTCATTCCCCCTCTCTCTCCCCTTTATGCCTAAACTGTCCTGTCCAATAAAGGCCTAAAAAGCCCCAAAAATAATAATAATAATAATAATACAGAACATTCTTTGTTTCACTGGAATTCTCTACAAGACAGTCAGAGTTCAAGATCAGCTGTTTGCAGCACACCCCTAGAGCAGTGTGGGGAGTTATTGCAATTTCGGTTTGAACCTTTGTTTACTGTAAGAGAGTTTTTGATATGAAACAAGGATTTTAATGTCACTTTCTAACCGGCGTGTCATCTTAGCTCCTGATCGTTAATTGTCGCATACAGTATTTGTCTAACCTAAAGAAAAGTTATGATTGTGCAAATGTGTGTGTATTTGAAGTGTGTGCTAAGTCAGGAGTCACAATGAGTCACACGCACTGTGTGACCAATCCAAAAAGCAGAATTAACATCACTTGACAGGTATGGCACCCCGATTTAGCTCGCTCGTTGTCATGGCACTGTGGTGTATTTCTGTGAGTGTGTGTATATTCGTGAAACAGAGTGTGAAAAAAACAGATTGAAATCAACACCGAAGCCGTGCAACTGTAAACACACACACACACACTTCTCCACAGACATACAGTATGCTTTGCACTGTCAAGCAGACAGACACATAATCTATCTGACTGCCTGAGCCTGACTCATATCACAATCGTAATTTCCTCATTGACGGCGGAACAGGACGCACACCAGAGGAGAGAACATCTGGAGGTAGCAATATATTAAGATGCCGTTTGTCTGCAGGTACAAATACTTGATAATAGCTGATTAGCAGACTGATCGGTTGCTCTAGAGCTGCAACAATTCAATTAATCAATTGTTTGACTCATTTACGAATCAAAATGTCAGGCATCTGCTCCTTCTAGCTTTGCAACTATGAGAACTTGCTACTTTTTCTGCTTTATATGATGTTTATAAACTGAATATCCCGGGTTGGAACAAAAAAATTATTTTAACTGGGCCTTTTCAGCTATATTTCTACACTATTAAACAGATTTGACAAAAAAGGCAAGAGGACAACACACAGAACTATATATTGCAGGAGCGTTGGGCAACAATACTGCAACACACTTTATGGGAAGGGAAGTGTTTGTAAATGATGACAACATGTGCTAAACGCAGCACACTCATTAACAAAGATGAACACAGGTAAGTTCAAATGTCAAATGAATAATTCATCTCTCCAGTATATTTAAAAAGGGGTTGACGAGTAGTGAGTACTATTTGTCAAACACTGTAAGCCTCTGTAGCATTGTTTTTTTGGTAGAAATGTAGCCTTTAAAGTTAAAATATGTTGTCATATAGTGTTATTTTTCTACAACTTTAAACACTGAGGGATGAACTAGGGCTGGGCTTTATGGCATAAATGTTCTATCCAAATACAGCATGCATATAGCATGTTTTCTGGTAATTCAATAAATAAATAGTCTATATACTGACTATGTTTACATGCATGCACAAAAAAAAAATGTGATGTCAAAACAAATCCACAATTCTTCAAATGGTATTCCCTTAAAATGTTTCACAACAGATTTTCTGAGTAAATTTAGTTATTATGTGCTTGTTATTATCAATTTAGACAAAGTAATTGCATGTGACGATATCTCGATATATTATTTCATCACGATATGATTCCATTGAAAGACGATATATTATCTTATTGAATAATGATGGATGAACCAATCACAGTCGGCTTACCTTGGGAAGGTATGCAGCATTTTGTATCCTGTCCACCATCTCCTGACCCTCAGGGTGCACAGCAGCCACATGGGACCACATCCTCTCCCAGGTCACGCTCTCGATGGGAAAGCCGGACCGGTTAACGTAGAAGAGAACCCCTCCGTCCTTCTCCTCTTCCTCCCCAGGGGACCGGGAGCCATTGTTGGGGGGAGAGGTGGAGGAATCGTCCTGGGCGGTGCTGCAGCGGAGGAGGCAGTGCGAGCTGCTGCTCTTGGACCGGCCGTGCCTGCTCAGCTTGGCCGGGGATGTGCCGGACCGGCTCGGGGAGTTGGGCCCCGTCATTGATCCCGGGAAGGGTCAGGAAGAGGAGGAGGAGGAGGAGGAGGAGGAAAAGTTCGGGCCAGGCAATCCTCCTCCAGCTACAAGAGCTTCTTCTTGTTTGTCAGCGTCGGGCAGTGCATGGTGATCTTCCACAGCAAACCTGGCGGGGTAGAAGAAAACACAAAAAAAACTTCAACCTTAGCAGAACACAATTTGCGTCCTTGCCAATAACGTAAAAATGTCAATACACTGTTTGAAATAGATCCACAGTACAGGTGAATTTATGTACTGGGTGTCAGCTCTAATATTTCCATAAAAGGTACAGTAGCGTACACCCAAAGAAGACCTGTACCGTTCCTATTTTGGAAGAGGAATGATGGCGCTACAGTGAGTGGAGTACGAAGCATTGTCAGCCTAACTACAGCGCCCTATAGGGAAGAAAAATCCTCCCCCAATAACCAAGACTGATTTCTTTCATAAAAAGCATTACATTAGGTGATGACAGATATGAAAAAATCATAGTTGGCATTTAATGTTGAAGTCAACATTGAGAATCACACAAGTAGCCTATGGCAGTGGTTCCACAAGTGGGGTCTAGGGGACCCCCAGGGGTCCTCGATGAGGTTCCTCACAAAAAAGGGAATAATGTATCAACACTATAATTCCATCCATAAGTAACACAATGAAAGAATGTATGACTATCCAAAACTATATTAAAAACACACACACATATATATATATATATATATATATATATATATATAAGCAAAAATATAATTAAAAGGGGGTCCGTGGTCTAATTTGTGCCAGTTTAGGTTCCCCTTGAAATGAAAAAGTTTGGGAACTACTGGCCTAAGGTACCAAAGGTGTAAAATATACGATAAAGGATAGAATGTATGGTAAAATTAACAAGAAAATGCGAACATTGTTTTAGTCTGTAACGTTACAATGATGCCAAAAGACTATATGTTCGCTAAAAATATAACAACGTTATAAAATTAGTTAGATAACGTCAACGTTACCCAACATAACGATATATCTACAAACTCATTCATGGATATCAAAAAACATGCTAGTTTGTTTTTAAAAGTATTACATTGGCAGAAAAAAATTAAACTTATTGCAGAAGGAAAGTGAAGGAGGAAGAGAAACTCGCTTACGTCAGGGCACAAGTTAATATCGAAATCATTATTTTTGAGTGCAGAGGCTGAAATATCCCAACCGTTAGTAATTTAACCGTACCGTATTTTCCACGGGGCTCCAATTTCAGATCAACGATGGACACTCCGGTTTAAAAGGCATTTGATTCGAAAAACACACAGTGAGACGAGGTGGGTCCCATTCATAACAAGGCGGCGTTGTCCACCACAGGATGTAAAGTCTTGTTTTGGTTCAAGGCTTGTAACTTCACCCCTTCTTGTACGTGTCAAGCTACCAAGTGCTAACAACCGGTGCGCTGGGAACACGGTCGTTTTCACTTCAAAGTAAAAGCAGTAGGTGTGTCAATCTTGCGTATTTATAAAATAAAATACTACGAATCGTTGCGACATACTCGGAAACCCCTCATGTCTTCCTTGGTGATACGTTTAAGTGTAGTAGTAAAGGTATCATGTCAATAACTTCAACCAAATGAATCATTTTCTCGTCGGAGCTTTTCTTATTTTGGAAATACCACCAGGAAGTCCTTCTCTTTCGCTAGCTAGCTAACGTTAGCGGCTCTCATTGCGGGGCCGTTGCCTCCGACCACCTCAGTCCGGGAAAATGACCTCCTCTGTGCATTCCTTCTCGTAAGCAGCCTGCACGGCGCCTCGGTATCAACTATCTCCCCGGAAAATCCGACTCCATCTTGATAAAAAAAAATAGGCTTCTTTAATCACTCACATGATTAAATTATTGGGGATAAAACGGACCTACTACCTAGTACTGTTCTCCCTGTATCTCTCAGTTGCTTGTATCCCAGGCAGCCACCAACGTTCGGCGGCATGTCATTGGTCGAGCCAACAAAGAGGGGCGGGCCGGAGAGGACGCTCTACCATAATTGGAACGGACGACGCTCTCTGATTGGTGGATTTTGATAGACGAAGGCGTCAACAAGTGATATTTCTGCAACAAATGGGGATTTTCAGTCCCTTGTTGCAACTGTTGATTTTGCACATTTTGTACATTTTCAGGTGCTGCTTGACAAGATTAGTTCCCAAAAAATATGAATATCGAATAGAATCGAGTAGAATACAATATAATTATTCTTACACTAAAAGTATATCCCCACATCTCACAAAATACAGACAAAATATCAGTTTTAATAAAAGCTCCAAATGTGGCTGTAAATAATGATTACTTGATATTACAGGCTGAAATTATGTTCATTACATTGCATATGGAATTACAGGTTAAACATGCTTAAAACAAATTACAAATAAATTAAAATAACTATTAATCCTTGAACTACAACCCAACTGTATATACTTTACAGCACAATAATGTGCCTGGAAGCAAGTTTATTGAGCAAAAAGTCAAAGTTTTATATGGCAATCAGCCATATGAATATTGGACTAAAACATTGTGGAAGTAACTTAACTTAACTTTTTTTTACAGCAATACAGAAATGAAAAGCAAACACTTATGTTAAAATGCAGTTGTGCACCTGTATCCAAAAAAACATACAATAAATTACTGAGTTATATAGCATGAGGCTTAAAATACTCTCCAAGATTTGGATTGCGGATCATTTACCCCACAAGAATTCATACAGTGCCAAAAAGCAACGTGAAATGAGTGAAGGCTTTAACTTATGAACAATCCAAGTAAAATGAATGTAATCATCTTAAATGTAACTATACTGTGCTATTGTTTGGTTTGTTGACGGTGGCGTAGAGGTATCTGGGATCAGCCGAGGATCCAGCAGAAGAGGAGGGAGCTTTCACAGTGCTGTAGGTCACTGCATCCTCACCGTCCTGAACCTATAGGACACAAAATAGACAAATAACAACACAAAAATGACAAACCAGGACATGACCAGGCGTAGATTTTTTGACATTTTTGGTGCTTTGTCAACGTTTTTCAATTTTTTTTTTCCCAATATCACCAGTACATCACTAACACCAACTTATTACCACTAGTCTAATTATATCTAAATTTTGTCTTTAAAAAAAGCTGAAATTATGAATAGATTTATATTATATTTACAAATAGTTCAGATCAGAGGATGTCGAGTGGACAATCACTGCTATATGTCATGTATGTTTAGTCAGGAAACTGTTTTGAAACCATTTCAATTTTTTCCCCCCAATGCTATAAAATTGAATAAAACACCCAAAATTCCCTGAAAGTAATCATTAATTTTACCTGCAAAGAATGATGTTTGGAACCATCTATGTTATTTTTGGGCAATTTGGTTGAAAAACCCAAATTTATGATGTAGAAAGTTTAAAAATGACAACAGCAGGGTTAAGGGCAAAATAGAGATTATTTTCATACATTAAAACATTCTATTTTCACTACTCAACTTCAACTTGATTTGTGTCCCAAAGGGCGATTGGGTGTGCAGCAGGTAAAAACACATAAAAGATACATAAATACATACAAGATTTACACACAGTCAGGAGCGGGGGAATAGAGTAAGCCTGAACACACAGTAAAAACTGGAACACAACAGTTACAGTATGAGAGCCAATAAATACAAGTACTGAGCAAGGTGCATAGGTAGCAGCGTCAAAGTAGCCTACACAGGTTAGGAAAAGTGCATATCAGCCTTACGCCGCCTTCACACTGGCACTTGAAATCAGCTCTGTAATACGCAATGAGCCCCCAGTGGACGTGGTACTACACCGCTGAAAGCGTCGGAAGCGAGTAGAAAAGAAATGGCGGAGAGACTAGAACGACTCATTCTGTCAGTGTCCGAATGTCCTATTCTCTATGACCTCTCATCTGAGCGCTATAGAGATATAAACAGAAAGGCTGCTGCGTGGAGAAAAGTTGCCCAGGATGTTGGTATGTCAGGTCGGTTAAATGTGATATAGCGGTATAATGTCAATAGTTCGATGTCTGTTGCTAACCAACTTAGCCATAGCAGGTATCCTATGCATCTTTTCTGCACGGAAGAACTTTTCTCATACTCCAAAATGAATCAATTACATGACAACATATCGTTATGAAATCATTATTTATTTTATTAAAAGTTAAGAATTCAGATTTGTTTATCAGTACCATAGCAACATTAACTTCCGCTCGGATTGTTGGAAAGGAACCGTCCGTTACCTGTTGTATGAGTTAAACTTTTTTTTAATGCATCCGGATGACCAACGGACACGATTTTTTTCCGCATCGCACTCGTTTGCATTGGTTCGGACACATTTGCTTGCGGTCTGCGAATCTCCATAGGAAATGAATGACTTCTGGTCGTTTCACAGCCGTATCTACTGCGTCAATGTGAGGGCTGCGTTACAAAGTTGACACAACATAATCAACAACAACCATCGTCGACAACATCAGCATCCAATTACGTTACATCACCACGTCTCTGATGTCCTTAACACAGTCAAAAGACTAGAATATATAACCAACAAAGAAATAAATCAATAAAGAAAGAATGAAAGAAATAAAGTAGCCATCGAGTTCAAGTATGACAGCAACAGACAGCTGACCTGGTCTCTGCTGTTGGTCTTCTTGGTGAAGCTGACGGAGGCGTAGGAAACACCACCTTCAGGATCAGCCTGCACAGAGGAGACAACATAAAGGCTGTGGATTAATACTGACGCACTGTTGGACAGATTCAAGTTTATTTATTAGGACAATGCACATTAATCAACATTTCTATAAATGTGCCAGTGTTAGCCAGTCAGCTAACTTTCAACCAGAATGCATGAATCCTGTCAACTTCTTCTGTTTCATTATTTTCTATTCTATTCCCATCTAGGCTTTATCTTTTCATTCCTTTTCCTGGAAGGTTCTGTTGTGTCTCTTTCAGGATGTCTTCAAGAGTTATGAAATGATGCAAGTATAAAATTCTCAGAGGGCCTTCCAGTTTATTTACAGCTCTATTGTAGTCCAGCCTTTACTTCAGAGACCAACGTGGTCACTTTGGAACACACGTTATAATGCTCGACTAGCTGCTAGCATGGTACACCCTCATACTCTGCTTCTGACTGGCTAGTAGTCCTTACCTAGGTACTGTCAGGGCACGCCCTCATACTCTGCTTCTGACTGGCTAGTAGTCCTTACCTAGGTAATGAGCATGTGCAACTCCCAACAAAGATGGAATAGAAGTGTGATGCCTCACTCTGTAGCTAAAACAGAGAGCTCAACACACAGGGTGAAAAGAGGAGCTGCAGCAATGTGCAGTACAACAAAAATATGGTGTTTTTTGAAAATTAACCTCTAAATACAATTATGAATCTGAAAATGAGCATAATATGAGCACTTTAAACAAATTGTATATTTAAATACAATACACATTTACTATAGGCTCAGTCTGCCACTTTTAACTCTTTTTCTTTCAGTTCTGCTGCAGTGAAGTTGCATTAACATCCTTCCCTTTTCTTAAGAAGGAAATTAGGCTCAAGAGTGTGTCTCTCTCATAGGGTTGGGTACCGAAACCCGGTTCCATAATGGAAATATTATATATACATAATAAAAATCTTCAATAAAAGCAACAGTGCTGCAGTGAAATACATGTGTGTGGGGTTCATTTAATCCAGCTGGTAGACGTGATGTAATGAAGCCAAAACTGCTTTACAACTTCAGCTCAAGTTCAATGCAACACCCAGTCACAAGTACTGCCTCTATGAGGCTTAAAATATTCAGTTTTTATTAAAGGACAATTACGGCGCAAAACGAACAGTATAATAAGCGATTTGTTTTTACTTTCCCTGTGCCCCGAATACTAGCATTGTAAGCCAATCAGCAGTCCGCGCTAGCTTTTTTCAAGCTACAAACACATTTGATTAGCATGAACTCATGTCCCAGAGAGCGATCGAGTGGGTACACATCTGTTATTAACCCCTAGGTTCATTTTGCGGCGGAATTGTCCTTTAAAACTGTCACTGAACTCTATCGTTATTTTTTTTCGGCTGTTGTTTATGTAAGATTAAGGAAATTTGGGACAAAAATTCGCCTTGGGCTCCTCACAGTTAATTACAATTTTGAGATAAAGGTGCACTATGAGTTCCTGCATGGTTTCAGTGCGATTTCATTTTTGTCTCAAATCGTAGGCATCTCTCCTTGATCCGCTAGCTGCCTGCCCCCTGAATACACCGTGAAAAAGCCCGGTCTCGGGAGACAACACAGGGGTTGTAAACGTCAAACAAACACTAGGGCACAGGCTGTGCACCAAAATACAACAAACCACTGCAGCCAATCGCTAAGCTAGCCTCTGTTTTGTTTGATAATACTTTGAACGTCAACAATAAGTAACGTCACCCAAAATCGCTTGGAGCACCTTTAATAGTCTCACATTGCCAGACATTCCTCTACAGTGCTGAGGAGGAGGGTCTGGCTAGTCCACACAGCATTCCAGGATGGCAGAAAAACGTGCTCTGATTTATTGACATTTCTTTAAACCAATCACAATCTTCTTAGCACCGGAAGGAGCAGCGGTGCCTCTGCAAAATAGCCTCGGGAAGGAACTTGTTTTGGTGGAACGTGTGTACGTTCAAACGTTTTAGTCGTGCAACAGAAAACTCAGATTGGACAGATAGTCTAGCTAGCTGTCTGGATTTACCCTGCAGAGATCTGAGGAGCAGTTAACCATAGTCCTCACAAATCCACCGGAGGTTAGAATTCCAACACAAAAAAGGCCGATATAGACTAGACTTTTCGATACTTGATACTTTGGAGGCAATTGGGTCGGTGCCTAAAAAGTATTACATTCGGTACCCAGCCCTATATTGAACTGCGTTATATTTCATCATTCACATATTTATTTGTGTTTATGTTCTATCTTGGTTTCCTTCACAATGAATTATCTGATCTTTGCTGCAGCCACCACCTTGTTTCAAGACGATATAATCAGTACTGTCTGTTCTTATCTTATTCTCTCTCAGCTGTAGAATCAGTTATAGTTCTGAAAAGCAACTACCACAAACACTGGTTTGCTCTGTAAAGTCAGAAACATTTTGTTTTAAAACTCACCACGTTTTCTTCCTCGTGTGATTTGTTCCCTGAAAAGATAAATAGAGGGTAGTTTAGCTTTCACAATAATAAAAATCCACATTTATAAAAACATTTTGTTGATAAAAGTTTCTTCTCTGACTGTTCCGACCTTTATTTCTCCTCCTTCTGATGAGTGCCACGACAGTTATGAAGAGTGCTGCTAAACCCACAGGCACAATGATGTACAACCACCACCAACCTAGAAATACAATGAAAAGATTGTTCTTCTGTTCAACCTCCTGTAGCCAAAAGAGAATTGCATGATTTCTCTCAATCAAACAACAGACAGACATACAAGAAGATGGTTGAGTGATATAAGAAACATACCTTGTGACTTTGTGGTGGAATCTTTGCTTCTAGGTGCTGTTTTGTTCTCTCCTACTTAAAAAAAAAGGAATTAACAAATGTAGTTTGTAATTTTAAACAGCTCATCTTACCTGTTTTCTCACCTGAAGACTGAAGGCCTAAGGTGATCACTTTTCCAGTGTGAGCCTCCGTCACGTTGCACTTCAATAACTTATAATTACCCTCTGACGTGTAAATATAATGAGAAGTCATGAAGGTCACACTGGTCCAGCAGTTAAACTGTGATGTCTTCAAATTATTGTTATCTTTATCCACATCTCTACCCTGATACAGCCACTTCAATGAGTGTCCACACCATTCATATGTCGACACAGAGCAGTTTAACATCACATTGTTATTGTCCTTCTGTTCAGTCACTGGTGAAGATATTGAGAGAGAAAGTCAACAAGAGTAAAATTAACTTCAACACTGTAATCATAATTATTGTCAGGTTTCAGAAAATTGTTCTAACGAAACAGTTTGAAAATATTATGATGTAAATACTCACTGGTAACAACAGACATATCAACATGGTTAGGCAATTTGTTAGGCTGTATGCAGTGGTAACGACCAACATCCTCCTCTGTGACATTCTTTATAACCAGAGAACAGTTCTCTGCAACAGTCAGTCTGTCTGAGTTAGCTTTGGAGTTTTTAACAATCTGCCCTCCTACAAACACATCTGCTGCTACTTTCCCAGGTAAACGATTGAAGCTCCAGGTAATACTGTGACATTCACGCTGATCCTTTATCACATTTTCACAAGGCAAAGTGACATTATCTCCAGCTCTGACAGTGATAGAGAGGGGAAGTTTTTCAGTTGCCGCTGTAAAAGAAATGAGAGTAAAATCAACAAACCACTGGTTCCCGTGGCGCGGCACTGCTGGTGACTCGGGCATGAGAGAACAGACGTCTGTTGTAATCTGAGTTTGTCTAAGAGGAATTAAGTGGCTGCTTCCTGGCTACAGACTAGGATGTTTTCAACCAGGACAATATATTGACAATATATACTGTGACATTTACAGTGATCATTTATCAAATTTTCACAAGGCAAAATGACTTCACACTTTACAGTGAAGGAGAGGGGAAGTTGTTCAGTTACCGCTGTAAACGAAATGAGAGATGAGCCTCAACCAAATAAACTAAAATAGAAACATGTCTGATGTGATTATAGTTAGTGTGACACAGCAGGAGACAAATGCCCCTCCTACTTGGTTTTCATGAGACGACTGAACTCGCCTGCGAACAAACAGAATGAATCAATCAAATACTAGTATTATTTATGTTAATAACATTTGCAAAGTGTTAGTATTTGTGCATTCTTACCTGTACACTGAAGCACCAGCATCAGATATAGAAACATTTTAATCCATCTGAATTCAACCATCGTGTTTCTCTCTCTTCTGTTCCTGTTCTTTTCACGCTTCTGTCTCTGTGCTGGGGATTCTTAACAGGATAATGCATCTTCCTGTGAGTCATGTATATCACTTCTTCTTTTGGGCAACTCAGCTTTGACTTTCCTCCTGTCAACACACTGACACTAGCTGGACACATATGTGGCCTGGTGTAGTTTGGAATGTTGGAAACGGCCAATGCCATTTGGTTGTAGACACTTCTCATTCATTCAGGTGTTTAATACGACGATCCTACCTCCTTTCAGCGTGCTCTTTCATAGCACCAGGACATTTTTAAGATGATGTTTTGGACTTTTACTGTAATTGATAGGATCGCTGAAGATAGGAAAGGGGTGAGAGAGAGAGAGGGGGCACGAAACACAGAAAAGGCCTGCGGGTCGGACATGAACCCGGGACACTGAGGTAAGGACTGAGGGGTGACCACTCCCCCAGCTGAGCTGCTAGGGCAACAGGACAACAACATGACATTTGAATTAAACTGATCAAAGACATAAATGTCAAAATGATTGCATATAAAAAAAAATTGTAAATGCTAAGGCAGACAGACAGTTAGATAGACAGACAGATGGATACATTATTTATTGTCCTTTACCAAGGACATTTGTTGCCACTGTCTAGGCCTCACATGAATCAGAGATACATAAACACATTGTAAACCACAACATGACTTCCTGAAATACATCAGATGCATCTACACATACCTGTACACACAGCTCCTACACACATAGCAGTTATTGATGTATTTTTGTGAGTGCCGCTATGGCAGAAGGAACAAACCTCCTAACATAGCGTGCCCGTTTCCAGGCCAGGGTCCGGTCTCTATGGCCAGATGGAAGCAGTGAAGAATGGTTTGAGAGGGTTTGGGTCTGGGGTTATGTGCTATGATGTGAGATCTGTGTGTGATGGTTTTTCTGTTCAGGTCTGAAAGGTTAGGAGTGGAGAGGCCAATTATTTTGGAGACGTTGTCTGTGATGTATTTGTTCTTGTAGGAGAAAACAGTAGAGGGGGATTGGTAATAAGAGACTAAAACAGATTAATCATGAATTTAAAACTCAGTAAAAATGTATTCATGTAATCTCTCAACTCATCATTCAAATTCATACAGCACCACAAAACAGTAATAAACAATGATACAATAAAAGCTCAATAATATGCACAAGATCCTTCATGACATGACTGATCCCTCTTTAAATAACTGTCCCAGTCATGATCCATTTAGGTCATGAGAGTAAGGAGATCTATAAATTAAACCTTGAACAGAAAAAGCTGTCTTTTCCACAGGATGATTTAGAAAAGGGCACCCAGTAACTCAGTGTTACTGAGCCAGTAGTCACGCTTTGCCAGACCATCCTCCACATGCTGTGGAGCAGAGGGTCTGGCTAGTCCACACAGCATTCTGGGATAGGAGAAAAACCAGCTCTGGTTTATTGGCATTTATTTAAACCAATCACAATCGTCACGGGTGGAGCTAAGCTCCGAACGAAGACTCGGTAAGGAACTTGTTTTGGTGGAACGTGTGTACGTTCCACCTCTCCGTGAACCATCACCTTATCGTGGTGGAGAGGTTTGTGTGTCTCTGTGAACCTGAGGGCTGTGTTGTCTGGAGCTTTGTGCTCCTGGTAGGGTCTCCCAAGGCAAAGTGGTCTCAGGTGAGGGGCCAGACAAAGAATGGTTAAAAAACCCCAATGAAAAAGCTAGGCAGAGATGGAGTGACCCTGCCCGGAGGAAGCCGGGGCCCCGCCTGGAGCCAGGCCCAGACGGCGGGCTCGTCGGGCGAGCGCCTGGTGGCCGGGTTTGCCACGGAGCCCGGCCGGGCACAGCCCGAACAAGCTACGTGGCTCCCATCTCTCCAGCCCATGGGCCCACCACCTGTGGGAGGAACCGTTGGGGTCGGGTGCGATGCCACATGGGTGGCAGTGAAGGTCAGGGGCCTCGACGGACCAGACCCGGGCAGCAGACGCTGGCTCTGGGGATGTGGAACGTCACCTCTCTGTGGGGGAAGGAGCCGGAACTGGTGCGGGAGGTGGAGCGCTACCGGTTAGATCTGGTGGGGCTTACCTCACGCACAGTCTTGGTTCTGGAACCATACTCCTGGATAGGGGTTGGACTCTTTTCTTCTCCGGAGTTGCCCAGGGTGTGAGGCGCCGGGCGGGTGTGGGGATACTCCACAAGCCCCGGCTGAGCGCCGCTGTGTTGGAGTTTACCCCGTGGACGAGAGGGTCGCCTCCCCACGCCTGCGCGGGTTGTGGGGGGAAAACTCTGACTGTTGTTTGTGCATATGCACCAAACAGGAGTTCGGAGTATTCGGCCTTCTTGGAGACCTTGACTGGAGTCCTGCATGGGGCTCCAGTGGGGGACTCCATTGTTCTGCTGGGGACTTTAACGCACACGTGGGCAATGATGGAGACACCTGAGAGGCGTGATTGGGAGGAACGGCCTCCCTGATCTAAACCAGAGTGGTTGTTTGTTGTTGGACTTCTGTGCTAGTCATGGATTGTCTATAACGAACACCATGTTCGAACATAGGGATGCTCATAAGTGTACCTGGTACCAGAGCACCCTAGGCCGAAGGTCAATGATCGATTTCATAATCGTTTCATCTGATCTGAGGCCGTATGTTTTGGACACTCGGGTGAAGAGAGGGGCAGAGCTGTCAACCGATCACCATCTGGTGGTGAGTTGGGTCAGGGGTGGGGAAGACTCTGGACAGACCTGGTAAGCCCAAACGTGAAGTGCGGGTAAATTGGGAACGTCTGGAGGAGGCCCTGTCCAACAGACTTTCAACTCACACCTCCGGGCGGAGCTTTTTCGTGCATCCCTGTGGAGGCTGGGGGCATTGAACCCGAGTGGACAATGTTCAAAGTTTCCATTGCTGAAGCTGCGGCGAGGAGCTGTGGTCTTAGGGTCTTAGGTGCCTCAAGGGGCGGTAACCCACGAACACCGTGGTGGACACCGGTGGTCAGGGAAGCCGTCCGACTGAAGAAGGAGTCTTTCCGGGATATGTTATCCCGGAGGGACTCGGAGGCAGTTGCAGGGTACCGAAGGGCCCGAAGGGCTGCAGCCTCTGCCGTGAAAGAGACAAAGCAGCGGGTGTGGGAGAAGTTTGGAGAAGACATGGAGAAGGACTTTCGGTCGGCACCAAAGTGCTTCTGGAAAACTGTTCGCCACCTCAGGAGGGGGAAGCGGGGAACCATCCAAGCTGTGTACAGTAAGGATGGGACACTGTTGACCTCAACTGAGGAGGTAATAGGGCGGTGGAAGGAGCACTTTGAGGAACTCCTGAATCCGACTAATACGCCCTCTATGTTAGAGGCAGAGCTGGAGGATGATGGGGGATTGTCGTCAATTTCCTAGGCGGAAGTCACTGATGTAGTCAAACAACTACACAGTGGCAAAGCCCCGGGGATTGATGAGATCCGTCCAGAAATGCTCAAGGCTCTGGGTGTGGAGGGGCTGTCCTGGTTGACACGCCTCTTCAACATTGCGTGGAAGTCTGGGACGGTGCCAAAGGAGTGGCAGACTGGGGTGGTGGTTCCCCTTTTTAAAAAGGGGGACCAGAGGGTGTGTGCCAATTATAGGGGTATCACACTTCTCAGCCTCCCTGGTAAAGTCTACTCCAAGGTGCTGGAAAGGAGGGTTCGGCCGATAGTCGAACCTTGGGTTGAGGAGGAACAATGCGGATTCCGTCCTGGTCGTGGAACAACGGACCAGCTCTTCACTCGCAAGGATCCTGGAGGGAGCCTGGGAGTATGCCCAACCGGGTCTACATGTGTTTTGTGGATTTGGAGAAGGCGTATGACCGGGTCCCCCGGGAGATACTGTGGGAGGTGCTGCGGGAGTATGGAGTGAGGGGGTCTCTACTCAGGGCCATCCAATCTCTGTATGACCAAAGTGAGAGCTGTGTCCGGGTTCTCGGTAGTAAGTCGGACTCGTTTCAGGTGAGGGTTGGCCTCCGCCAGGGCTGCGCTTTGTCACCAATCCTGTTTGTAATATTTATGGACAGGATATCGAGGCGTAGTCGGGGTGGGGAGGGGTTGCAGTTTGGTGGGCTGGGGATCTCATCGCTGCTCTTTGCAGATGATGTGGTCCTGATGGCATCATCGGCCTGCGATCTTCAGCACTCACTGGATCGGTTCGCAACCGAGTGTGAAGCGGTTGGGATGAGGATCAGCACCTCTAAATCTGAGGCCATGGTTCTCAGCAGGAAACCGATGGAATGCCTTCTCCAGGTAGGGAATGAGTCCTTACCCCAAGTGAAGGAGTTCAAGTACCTTGGGGTTTTGTTCGCGAGTGAGGGACAATGGAGCGGGAGATTGGTCGGAGAATTGGCGCAGCGGGTGCGGTATTGCATTCAATCTATCGCACCGTTAGACGAAAAGAGAGCTTAGCCAGAAGGCAAAGCTCTCGATCTACCGGTCAGTTTTCGTTCCTACCCTCACCTATGGTCATGAAGGCTGGGTCATGACCGAAAGAACGAGATCCAGGGTACAAGCGGCTGAAATGGGTTTCCTCAGGAGGGTGGCTGGCGTCTCCCTTAGAGATAGGGTGAGAAGCTCAGTCATCCGTGAGGAGCTCGGAGTAGAGCCGCTGCTCCTTTGCGTCGAAAGGAGCCAGTTGAGGTGGTTCGGGCATCTGGTAAGGATGCCCCCTGGGCGCCTCCCTAGGGAGGTGTTCCAGGCACGTCCAGCTGGGAGGAGGCCTCGGGGAAGACCCAGGACTAGGTGGAGGGATTATATCTCCAACCTGGCCTGGGGAACTCAGGATCCCCAGTCGGAGCTGGTTAATGTTGCTCGGGAAAGGAAAGTTTGGGGTCCCCTGCTGGAGCTGCTCCCCCCGCGACCCGACACCGGATAAGCGGACGAAGATGGATGGATGGATGGATGGATGGATGGATGGTGTGTACGTTCAAAAGTGGTTTTAGTCGTGCAACAGAAAACTCTGATTGGACAGATAGTCTAGCTAGCTGTCTGGATTTACCCTGCAGAGATCTGATCTGCAGAGATCAGTTAACCATAGTCTTCATAAATCCACCGGATTTTAAAATTGCAACACAAAGAAAGCAGAAGGTAACGGACATCAGCAAAAAGACATGCATCCGGTGGGAAAACGGAGCAATCCCAGAAGTGGAACGTCGAGGATATAGACTACTGAGCCAGAAACCCTGAGAGCTTTCAGGTTCCACAAGCAAACATACATCAATCAATAAAATGAAAAGGAACACACCGACTTATTGGGACTTTAGCTTATTTATTGTATCCCACAGAGTTAAATAAGTCCATACATACCTTTCTCATCTCCGTGTGTCGTAACTCTGTCTGACGCCCCCACCACTAGCCTAGCTTAGCACAGATCCTGGAGGTAACCGGCTCCATCTAGCCTAGCTTAGCACAGATCCTGGAGGTAACCTGCTCCATCTAGCCTAGCTTAGCACAGATCCTGGAGGTAACCGGCTCCATCTAGCCTAGCTTTGCACATTTTCCTATTTACATGTTGTGATTTGTATAGTCACAGCAATAACAAGGTCACATGAGAAACAGCCATCTTTTAACCATATACAAACTGGGAACTATATTCTCAGAAAGGCGAAGAACTGCTACTTCTGCTACTTGGGCGGAGTGATTTGCTCGCAGCACCTGAGAAGCCCTGTGGTGAGGAGCAGAGAGTAACAACGGGGCTTTTCTGGTGTTGCGCTAGACAGAGCTACGACACGCACGGAGATGAGAATGGTATGTTATGGACTTATCCAACTCTGGAGGACATGGTGAATAAGACAAAGTCCCAATAAGTCGGCGTGTTCCTTTAATAAAGTGCCTGACAGCAAGTTTACAAAGAAAAATATATTATATATTATATTTTAATGTTCTCATTCATTTAAAAAAGAAAAAAACAGTCATGTGAATGTCAGGTTCTTACATCTATGTTTCTCATTGTGCTACTAGTTAATCTACTAAACCCCTTCTGGACAGAAAGGCATTTTACAGCAGTAAACATTGAAATGATCATAAATAATATTTGTAACAGAAAGAAAACTTGATCATGTGCTCATGTAAGACCTGAAATGTAAAACTACCACTGTATTATTCCAGTGGGTTCGTTTTTATATCGATACCAATACATTTTCAAACATCACATAAAACAACCTAATCCAGTCCATCATATCAAATCATGTTAATCTTGTCAACAACCAGATGAAGTTTAGCTACAAGATTTTGTCTTGTCCTCCATGCATCAACAATGCTGCTATTAATCTGGTAAAAGGGTTATGTACAAAAATATAAATAAAGATTAAATGATCACAAGGATTTTTACTGCAGAAACAATGTTGCTAAATAGCTTCATACAGTAACTGAATTTTAGTAAAAGGCACTCACGGAATAAAAACAGACTTGGGGCCCTATTTTAACAATTCAAGCGTACGGCATGAATTCATAGGTGTGTTTTGGGCATAACATAAACCAATCAGAGTGTCATCTCCCATTTCCTTTAAAAGCCAGGCATGTTATTACCTTGGCGCATTGGTATTATGATGGCTTATTTGCAATCTTTTGCATGTTTGTGTGCTGCTGCATTTCCCTGTGTGTGTAACAAGCATAGTGTGCGCGCACTGTGCATGAGCCTAGGCACATTTTACTAATTTGCTGTTAAAATAACAATGAAATGCTATTGACTTTAGACCAACTTTTTGTTGGTCAATGGCGCGATCACTTCCCGCTGCCTCGAGATAGCAAAACGCTAAGAATGCACCTGAACACACCTCCCTGTAAGACCAGCACACCCATGGGCACATGGATAGGCGCAGGTGCATTTGCTATTTAAACGACGCGGGCGCTGGATGGGAAATTGACAACTGCGTTGGTCTTAAACTAGCAAAGACAAGTGCATCGAGATTTGCGCTGCGCTAGCCCGGGGTGCAAGACAGGGTCCTCGGTCTTTTAATAAACTATCAATGTAAATACCTGTAATGCTATGAGCTGTAACTACACTGTGCTGTCTTATTGGTTTGGTTTGTTGATGGTGGCGTAGAGGTCGCTGACATCAGCAGAGGCTGCAGCAGGAGGAGGAGGAGCTTTCACTGTGCTGTAGGTCACTGCATCATCATCAGCATCAGCATCTTTACCCCGAGCCTGGGGAAAGAGAGGGAAACAGCACAACACATGATAATGACACAGCAGGACAAGACGCGGCTGTGTTTAGTTGCTTGCTTGTTGCATGGCTATGCGTACTGAATGTGGAAACTGTTGATGTCTTTCTGCTTCCTGTTCCTCTGCATGTCTTCTTAAGAATGCTTATGTTGTTGCTGTTGCTGTCTTTATGGCGTCTTGTCGTCTGTAAATGTTAACCCGTACTCATGTGTCTTGCTGTTTGCTGCTGCTCTAGTCTCAAAACATCTAGCCTAAGGAATACTTGAAAAATTAGCTGGCTGGCTAACACTGGCACATTTACAGAAATGTTGATTATTAGTACGTATTCCCATATAAACACAACAACATGAACTATGCAACGAATTACAACAAACACAACACAATGAATGAAAAAAATTAATCTTAAAAGACTTTGGCAATGCAAGGTTAGGGGATGGCCCGACCTTCCTCTACAGCGCTGTGGAGGAGGGTCTGGCTGGTCCACACAGCATTCCAGGCTGGGAGTAAGACATGCTTGAAGGTGTTTTAAGCCCCCAATGTCTCCTTTCAGGCAGCGCCGCTACCGTTGACTTCAAGGCACCTAACCCTAACCCTAACCCTAACCATAACCTAATCACTTCAAGGCCGCGCTGTGACCGTTGACTTCAAGGCAACTATCCCTAACCTTAACACTAAGTCACCTTGTGCCCGTGCCCCTCGCAGCACCCATCCTGGGCACTGCGTCTTAACCCAAACCTAACCATTGCCTAATCCTAGTGCCTTCCAGCCTGGAAGGAGACGTTGGGGTGTGTTGGGGGCTTAAAACACAGATAAACGTAAAACATGTTCTGGTTTATTGGCATTTCTTTAAACCAATCACAATTGTCTTAGCACCGGACAGAGCCACGGATCCGCTGCAAAATAACCTCGGAAAGGAGCTTGTTTTGGTGGAACATGTGTACGTTTAAAGGTTGTTTTAGTCGTGCAACAGAAAACTGAGATTGGACAGATAGTCTAGCTAGCTGTCTGGATTTACCCTGCAGAGATCTGAGGAGCAGTTAACCATAGTCCTCACAAATCCACCAGAGGTTAGAACACCAACACAAAGGAAGCTGAAGGTAACCATGAGGTTGACATTTTTGGTTTAAAGTAAAATGTCTCAATAATGTGCATGTGTTGCCTTTCAAGTTAGGTCCCCCTCAGGATGATTGGTAACATTGTTCCTTTAGCAATTTTCTGGTAAAAACTGTTAATTTCAATACGTTTTAACACCAGCCTCAGCTGTACTTTGTGATTAATGCCTATAGACTTTTTTAACGGCAGACATGCTGACATGTCATAGTAGGAAAAGCGCAGGTGTATTCAAAACCATTAATGATGGCTGCATTCCACTTAGGAGAGGTCCTGGTATTGTGCATGCTGACTCACTGAAATATCTTACTGGGACACTTGATGGAACTGAGCCATCGTTAAGGTTATCAATTTCAACTTTGCTTTTCCTACTATGACAAGTCAAAATGTCTGCTGTGAAAAAGGTCCATTACCAAATGTTAGCATGCTAAGGTTCTGATCTAAGATAGTGGCCATGTCAAAGATTACAGTTGCTTAGCATCAGCACGTTAGCAACATGGATGTGGTTAGCATGCTGCATGATGCAATCAGCTCAAAGCAGCACTGTGCAGCTTCACAGAGCCACTCACATGGCTGTAGCCTCTTGATTCAGTAACATCATCACTATAACCAATCAGACAGCTCACGTGGCTGTAGCCTCTTGATTCAGTAACATCATCACTATAACCAATCAGACAGCTCACATGGCTGTAGCCTCTTGATTCAGTAACATCATCACTATAACCAATCAGACAGCTCACATGGCTGTAGCATCTTGATTCAGTAACATCATCACTATAACCAATCAGACAGCTGACCTGAGCTCTACTGCTGCTCTTCTTGGTGTGGCTGACGGAGGCGTAGAAAACACCACCTTCAGGATCAGCCTGCACAGAGAAGAAAACATCATGGCTGCTCAGTAACATGTTGGGGGGTGTAGTTTAGCTGCAGGATTTCACTTCTCTTTTTCTCTGTGGTAGAGGGAAGTTGGACATTTAGAGCTTTTTAACTGTGTGTGTGTGTGTGTGTGTGTGTGTGTGTGTGTGTGTGTGTGTGTGTGTGTGATCTCACCATGTCCTGACTGGTTTCTGGAGCAGACTGAGTCTCTGCAGGGTTCAATCTCAGTCCCTGGACAAACACAGACTGGTTAAGGTTTTCCATACACATCTATTGATAATTATTATAGTATATGTGGGTACGCGATCTGTGCTGCCTGCAGGATCCGTGCATGTGCAAGATGTTTGCGCATGCGCAGATGACAATCCTGTTTACGACATTGCAAGATCTCATCCACGCTTGCGCACCTTTGCACCGCGGGAATTTCATTCATTTCACAGCTCTCGCAAAGCGGAGTGTGGAGGAAACTGAAGCTTTGCAGTGACAGGAAGACTCAGACTTCATTCCACATTTAACCAAAATGGTGTATGTTCATGTAACATGTAACAACTCCTTCATTATTTTGAATTGGCTACCACGTAACACCTCGTAATAAGGTGAAAACATCACAACATCCCCACACTACATGTCACAAAAATAACAATGTCGCCAAGGCTTAGTACACGGACGTCGATATGCGGTTTTGGATCAGTGACAATAAGTACTTCATTTAAATATCTTTATAAAACAGACCCGCCGTTAACTGCATAATGAATAACATAAAATGTAGCCTACAAAAATACTCCACCAGTTGTGCTGCCTGGCCGTCAAGTGTTTCAACGCATGCTTGATACAAATAGTGTAGGGAAACAGTCACATTTTCTACTACGTATTTATGCGTAGTAGAATATAACGGATTGTGCAGGCAGCACAGATCACGTACCGACACACATGCACATCTACTTCTTCTGATTTTTCCCTGAATGTCCCTCTCAAGCTAAATTCTAAATTTGATATTGGATTGCAAGGTCATTTTGGAGATCTTTGCTGCTGCAACTGGTTTATGTCAATACAACACAGTAAACTGAAGAACTACCACAAACACTGTTTATCTATGTAAAAATATGATTATTAAGGTTTAAAACTCACAATGTTTTCATTCGTCTGCGTTTTGTTACCTGGTAACACAAAAGAGAGTTGACTTTAGCTTCCACGGTGAAATTCCAGGTTTATTAAAACCCTGTTGTTAAAAAAGTTGAATCTGTGATTGTTCTCACTTTTAGTTTTCTTCCGTCTGATGACTACCACAATGATGATTGCTGCTAAGAGTGCTGTTACTCCCACAGGAACAATGATGTACACCCACCAATCTGGAAGGAGAATAAAATCATTTTGGTTACAGCTTCATGTTTGATTAAAAATAACAACTACAATATTACTATATGTGCTTTTTGTAAACGTTTTGAAACATACTTTGTGAAGTAAATCTGTTTCTGTTGGTACAAATCTGTATCTCTTAGTTAACACACCTCACATCATGGCTACATTAACTGAATCTTACTTTGAATGTCGTTCATAATTGTGTCTTTAAACAATTTAACCATCTAATGAACCCGTTGCTACATTGTCTTGATTATGGTTTGAGAAAATTCACCAATCTCTAATGAAACGCTTCAAAGAAATCTGTAATTTTTTCTATACCACATTACGAGGGATTAACAAATACCAACAGCAAGGTAAGGTTGGAGACTTGTGTAGATAATTCATACTTCAGGCTTCATAAGGATCGAGAGAGAGAGAGAGAGAGAGAGAGAGAGAGAGAGAGAGAGAGAGAGAGAGAGATAGAGTTCAAGCTTCATAAGGATCAAGAGAGCAAGAGAGAGAGAGAGAGAGAGAGGGAGAGCGATGGAGAGGGAGAGGGAGAGAGAGAGAGAATGTGTTTTTAATGTGTTTTGTTTGCTTGTTTTCTTTCTTACATTTGACACTTACAATTTTAGAGAGAGAGAGAGTATGATAGTAAGTGTCATTCTTTTGTGTGTTATCTGTTCCCACTGTTGTGCTTCTTTTTGATTTTTTTGTAAAACAACAAAACACAACAAATGGTGTTAAAATACTTCATATTTACTATCTGAAGAGACTAAACAAGAAAGAAAAAGTTAAAATTCATCAAATAAATCCAACTGTACCTGTTTTCTCATGTGAGGACTGGAGGGTTACATCAAATTGCAGTGTGTTTCCATTCTTCTTATCTGTCACGTTACACTTCAGTAACTCCTGATGAAGATGAGGAGGAAATGTCACACTGGCTGAACAGGTATGAGGTGTTATCTCCACGACATTCTCATTCCCCTCATACAGCCACTTCACTGAGTGATCACACTCATCAGTCAACACAGAGCAGATCAAGGTGACTGTATCATCAGTGTTCTTCTGTTCTACCACTGGTGAAGATGGAGATATTGAGAGAGAAAGACAACAAGAGTTACATTAACTTCATCACTGTAATCATAATTATTGTCATGTTTCAGTATATTGTTCTAACAAGATAGTTAGTAAACATTATGATGTAAATACTCACTGGTAACAACAGACAGATGAACCACAGCATCTGGACCTTGTTGTTGTCCTGATCTGTTGAACTGTCTGCAGGTGTAACGACCAACATTCTCCTCTGTGACATTCTTTATAACCAGAGAACATTTCTCTTTAACACTCAGTCTGTCTGATTTAGCTTTGGGAATCTCATCTTTAATCTGTCCAAGCGTTATCAGCTCTACTGCTGCTGCTTCCCCTTTACGACTAGAAAGCCAAGTAGTTTTGTCACAGTTGTCCTGAATTATCCCATTTTCACAAGGCAGAGTGACTTCATCTCCAGCTCTGACAGTGATGTAGAGGAGGTTTTGTCCAGCTACTACTGTTGAAGATTAGAAGAAAAATAACTGAGATAAGATTTTGGCATTTATGTTTATAGTTAGGTTATGTTTGAGGAGGATTATTACAAAAAAACAACAAAGATCAGCACATTAATCCACTCGACACACCATGTTCAAAACAAACAGCAAACTTGGCCGTTTCACTTAAATCAATGTAAGTTATTCAAATACTATCATTAACATTTCTTTTAGTCATGTGTGTGTTTTGGGTCCTTACCTGTAAACTGACGCAGCAGAATCACAAATAAAGTTATTTGAATCGGTCTGAATTCAGCCATCGTGCCTCTCCGTCTCTCTCTCTTGTTCTCTCGCCCTCGACTGTCAACGTTTCTGACTTCTTGAGGAGAGATACAGCGGTTACTTCCCCTTTTGCGTAAGTGTCACTTCCTTATAGTGACTGAATCTTCTTTTTCTTTTTTTCCTCATTCTGTCATTTGTTGAATTCACGAAGGAAGATCAACTTTTCCTCTTTTTGAATTTCATGTAGATATCTAAACAGCCAAAAAGCCAGATGTGGTTCAGTGTGGAGATAAAAGACAAAAGTTCAACGAGTTCAACAAGAGAAGCTTGAGGTCAAAGTTATTAATAAACCTGTAGAGTATCAGCTGAGATCTGAGTTGTGGGAGTTGACAGTGATCGTCTCTACTCACCCAGCCTCCAAAACCACAACACAACACGTGTCACTTCTACAGTGCTGTTTCAGAGTCAAACACTTCCTGTCTATACCCACAACCTGCATTAATAGAATGCCTTTAGAAAGGGGTGCCATGGTTGTTCTCACTCTCTGTCCACAGGGGTATTTGCATTTGAATATCTAATTCTCAATACAATGCTGTATGAAACATTAGAAACATTAATATGAGCTGATTTTTTTTGATCAACGAAGATATTAGATTTAACAGGATTCCACGTACATTTCCACAGTCTTCTTTCATCTAATACTTGGTTCTCAGTTACATTTGTGACAATGATGTTTATGATATCTTGAAAAAAGTTCTGAGGAAGTTGAGTTGCAAACGCGATCGTGCAACGATGTCCTTAAAATACAGAGAAAAAGCTACATGGTGACGCCATGTAAATGGAGGGGGACATTTTAACAGAATACAGCATAGAAAATCTGCTTGTAATATAGGAAATATTGGGTATGATTGAACACAATGTAATTCTCCTAAATAAAACATCACATTCATTATTAGTTTCACTTGTTTTCATTTTAATGTGCTCATAGTATGCTTTTTGGCGTTTTCCCTTTCCTTTATTGTGTTATATGTCTTTTTTGTGCATGTAATATGTTTACAAAGTGAAAAAGCCCAAAATCCCCCCCAAAGGGACTTACCATCTCCAACAGAAAACCCTGTTCACAAACTGCTCCAAACAGCCCTCATACTCTGCTTCTGATTAGGTAGCAGTGCTAAGTAAAAAGTACAATATTTCTCTCTGAAATGTAGCAGAGTAGAAGTAGAAAGTGGCATGGAAAGAAAAGACTCAAGTACAAATACAAGTACCTCAACATTTGGACTTGAGTACAGTACAGTAAATGTACTTAGTTACATTCCACCACTGGTGTTAACTTTGTAAAAGTGTAAATAATTCTTTGTGTGAATGATGTACAGCCAAAATATTTTTCCTATATATTTTTATATATATATATATATATATATATATATATATATATATATATATATATGTATGTGTGTGTGTGTGTGTGTGTGTGTGTGTGTGTGTGTGTGTGTGTGTGTTCCCTCAGGGAAATGTAGCATTATCTGATTCAATTTTTTTTTATAAATTGTCAAATAAATATACCTTCTTTTATGTTTTCTGTCATTAACTGTATTATAGTGGTGTTTCTTTGGCTGCTCAATGCTCCACTTTGTTCACTAGCTAGTCTGTCTGCTGTTGGCTGCTGAGCAGCAGAGCTGTATAGTAATGAAGTAGAACTACTTCACTACTGTACTTAAGTACTAAAAGGCTGTATCTGTACTCTACTGGAGTATTATGTTTATCTCCTACTTCCACTTTTACTTGAGTACATATTTTCGATGAGTGAAATACTTTTACTCCGATACATTTTTAATGTGCTGCATCGTTACTCGTTACTGTTGTGAATTCCTCACGCTACGGAGACTTCTGGAGGTTACAGGGTTTGTAGTTACGGCTACGTTAGTTAATTACGTAAGCAATCCCAGAGATCGCGTCGTGTTTCTTTTCATTACGGTTGCCCGTTCAGAAGTCAGACGCAATGTAAGTTTGTACTCTTTCTATATAGTTATTGTTGCAGCAGATTAATGTATTCCTGAGTTGTTTGAGTCTGCAGTGAGTCCTGCATGTTAACCGTTTGACCCTGAGATGTGAAGCTGCTAGTTTATCTGGATCTTGCTAGCTTGCTAACTTTCCTGTTCATCACACGTTACTAGCTAGTGTGTGATACGTTTTTTGGGGCTTTAATCGTTACTGTGCTGGAGAGGATGTTCATTTTACTTGCACACTGCAGAGGTGGAAAAAGTACTAAAATATTGTACTCAAGTAAAAGTACCAATACTTTGATGAAATATTACTCAAGTACAAGTAAAAATACCTATCTGAAAAATTACTCAAGTAAAAGTAATAAGTAGCTCATTTAAAATGTACTTTAAGTAAAAGTTACTTAGTTACATAAAAATAAAACTGTAAAACGGGGACAAGGGGGATCTCTCCTATGTAGTGAAAATAGGACAAGGACTCATAAAGCCCAAACTATTTTGTTTGTAATTAAAGAAAGATCTATACAAATGTAAACATATATACAAATGTATACACATGTAATAACATAACAAATGTCACACCTGATGTGTAAGACCCTTAGAAAGGTAAAATGTGCAATTATAGTTCATACCATCCCATAAAACGTTTTTAAACAATCAATTGAAAGTGAAAGTACCATACAATGTTAGTTCTGAGGCCATCCCTTTCTTCACAAACATAAACAGTTATAATGCAAATGAAGGCCAAATCACATCTTTTGACTCCATACATGGGTTAGACCCAAACTGTTAATTATGATTATAAATATTAACAGTCTATGGTTAGACCCTAATGTTCAAAGCCCAGACTATAGCAGCTAGCTTCTACACACTTACAGTATCTCACAAAAGTGAGTACACCCCTCACATTTTAGTAAATATTTCATTATATCTTTTAATGCGACACACTGAAGAAATTACACTTTGCTACAATATAAAGTATTAAGTGTACAGCTTGTATATAACAGTGTAAATGTGTTGTTCCCTCAAAATAACTCAACACACAGCCATTAATGTCTAAACCGCTGGCAACAAAAGTCAGTACACCCCTATGTTAAATTCCCATAGAGGCAGGCAGATGTTTATTTTTAAAGGCCAGTTATTTCATGGATCCAGGATACTATGCATCCTGATAAAGTTCCCTTGGCCTTTAGAATTAAAATAGATACCTTCACCATACCTAGAGATTGGCATGGGGTACTTTCCATAAGATCATCTCTCAATGCAAATCAAACCAGCTATTAGGCTAACTGACATAAAACGGTATGGTGAAGGCTATGTGATGATGTAATAAATATCTGCCTGCCTCTATGGAAATTGAACATAGGGGTGTAATGACTTTTGTTGCCAGCGGTTTAGACATTAATGGCTATGTGTTGAGTTATTTTGAGGGGAGAGCACATTTACACTGTTATACAAGCTGTACACTTAATACTTATAATAGTAATTTCTTCAGTCCGACCTTCTTATATACTGTGTATGGGTTAGCCGTTTCTCAAAGTATATAAACGGGTCCCACTTCTTATACTGTCTATGGGTCCGACACATTGCAGTTCTTCTTCTACATCTTATTAATTGCAACTTGCAACCAGAGAAGAAGAAGCTGGATACGTTCGTACAAAAAAAGAATGCTGGTGCATTACAGTCTATGGTCTGGCGCAAACCATGGGTGCAGAGTGATAGAGCTTGTCTGGTGTAGTCATTGCGGGCGCAATTTTTTTTGTTCCTTTCGGGGGTTTTTTTACTCAGTAACGGATGGGATTTGAAATGTAGCGATACAATACTTCACTCAAAACGTAATCAAGTACATTTTAAAATACCGATTTTAAAAACTACTTGAAAAATACAAAATACACTACAAAACTACTCAATACAGTAACGTGAGTAAATGTATTTCGTTACTTTCCACCTCTGGCACAGTGTGATAATTGTACATTTTCAGTATTTGTTAATATTTGTTATTTTTAATATAATATAATATATTTAATATTTGTTAATTCCTTTGGCTAAACCTTTGAAATAATACAAACAACATGATATTCAAACTTTTGACTGCTTTCTTTAATAACTAAATAACACAATACTTGTACTTTTACTTTCAGTACTTGAGTAGTAGTACTTTATTTTAAATTAAACTACTTGCAATACTTAAGTACAAAAAATGTTGAAAACTTTACTACTTCTACTTAAGTGTGGTGCTTAAAGAGCACTTTAATTTCTACTCAAGTCACTTTTTTGATAGAGCACTTGTACTTTTACTCAAGTATGGGTCTCTAGTACTTTATACACTTCTGCTGAGCAGGGAGTGTACAATGGCTTTTTAAAGCCTTTTGTGTTGGAAAATGAGGCTCTGAGAACGCTGAGTGTGAAACAGAACAGTAAAGTTTTTGGACAGACAGCAAAAAATGAGCTGAAACTCACTATGAAGCTCTGTAAAGCCGAAGGGAGCAGCAGATTCAGCTCATAATTCTTTTGTAGGTTCATCACAAAGAGCAACCCCTTTTCATTGCCACATTATCATTGTCATATATTGTTACCATAGGAACATTGATTGTAGCCACTTTAAAGGCAAAAAAAGCCCCAAAAATAATCTTAAAAACAAAAACAAAGAAATCCATCTGCTACTTCAGAACCACGGACAGCGGCATTGATAGATCAAAATATAGTCTAGATTCTCAACAGACATTTAGGAGCTCTTCCTGCTTCTGGCAGGAATTCCTTCTTTCATGGTTGTGCTTGTTAATCTGAGATATCAGACTTGCAGATAGAGTGAAAAATGAGCCCACGGTGAGTCATAATGTGACAGGAGCAAACACTGCTCAGAAATGGCTTGGTTTTCATAGGGTTGACAGAAAGGGTTTTAACGCAAGCACTGGCTGCTTTTACTTCTGTTTAATTGAATGGAATTTGGGGCCTCTGTATAATTATAGTGAGAGATTGAACTGGTTTGTCAAATTGAGCAGGTGTGAGCATGTAGAGTTTGAAAAGAAAACGCTCAATAACCGTCCCTTGAAGATGTCCATATCATCTGTTCATCTTTTTATGTTAAACCAACACAAAGTATACTCTATATTGAAAAATTTAATTTGAACCAAATTGGGAATGTGCCAGAAATTTCAACCAGAAACCATCTGGAGTGCAGCAGGACCCCAGAAATAAACAATGACAGGTTCTATCTTTGCTGGACAGTAACAGTAAGGAGAGAGTTACATTATGTATCCTGAATAATTCACTTTACACTGACCTGTAAAATACAAAACAGTTATACAAAACACAATGCATGAGTTATTATAAAGCAGTTTATTTATTTGCAGACTATATAATTCTCACTTATAATAAAGAAACACTTAAGGCTGAAAGCTCATTCAAAACCACACAACAATGTGTAAAAAAACACATAGACTTCAAATGAACATGTTTAACAAAATTATTTTGGATTACTGTTATTATATTACATACATATTATCAGGGAACTGCTTTACATTTGTTTCCATTTATTTGTATAAATGTATGTATATTTTTCTATTATTTCACTAAATGTTTGCTCCTTGTCTTGGATCTTGTTCTGTAACTGTGTTGTATCTTGTTGTTTTCACCTTATGTTGATTTGTTCATTCTTTTGTTTTGCACCAGGACTAGAGAACATGTTTCTGTTCCTATATGGACTGTACTGCATTGTATGTAAAAGGATGACAATAAAGTTTCTCTGATCTTAATTTCTAATACATATACAGTATAAACAGAGATTTAAAAACTTGAGCAAAGCTTTAACTTTACAAGCAATGAGTCAAATCCTAACATCATGACCTAAAAAAAAAGCAATGAGTCAAATCCTAACATCATGACGTAATTGTTAAACTGAAATACAAGTTACACTTCAGTTTTTAGATACGACTCAAAATGATGTTACAGTTTTTCTCTTTTTCTGGTGAGTTGATGTTGAAGTTGTTGATCAGTGGAGTCTGATAGAAACAGAAGGTTCTCCAACGTTTTCATAGGTCACTGTACCTTCATCTTCATCATGATGCTCCTGTGAAAAACACAACACAACACACTGGAGATTCTGAGATCAAATGGAACAAATAAATCTCCTTTGTTGCTGCAGCCACTTAGACTCAAAACAATCCAATCAGCACTGTTTATTCTTATTGTAAATAGTGAAATATCACAAACACAAGCGTTTTATTATTCAGTTTTAAAACTCACAGCATTGCCATCCATCTGGGTTCTGTTTCCTGAAAAGACAAAAAAGAGCAGACTTTAGTTTCCACGATGTAAATCTACGTTCATAAATTGTTCTTGTTCATTAGACATTCATTAAATCTTCTAAAAATGACATCTGTGAATATTCTCACCTTTAGTTCTCATCCATATGTTGACCACCACAACAGTTATTACGAGTACTGCTAAACTCACAGACACCATGATGGCCCTCCACCAGTCTGAAGAGAATAAAAACATGATATATATTTGGGCTGCAGCTTTCTGTTGTATTCAAAATCCTGTAGCTCAAAGAGAACAAACATGCTTTCTCCAACGTGAATATCTCCATTTGCAGCCATGTGTCGGTCTGACATTCATACTTTAGGCTTCATAAGGAGAGAGAGAGAGAGAGAGAGAGAGAGAGAGAGAGAGAGAGAGAGAGAGAGAGAGAGAGAGCATCTGATGAGTGCCACAACAGTTATAAAGAGTGCTGCTGAACCCACAGGCACAATGATGTACAACCACCACCAATCTAGAAGTACAATGAAGATTGTTCTTCTGTTCAACATCCTGTAGCCAAAAGAGAATTGCATATGCTTTCTCTGAATCAAACAACAGACAGACATACAAGAAGATGGTTGAGTGATGTAAGAAATATACCTTGTTGTGGCTTTGTGGTGGAATTGTTGCTTCTTGGTGCTGTTTTGTTCTCCCCTACTTTACATTAAAAAAAACATAAAATTAACAAATGCAGTTTGTAATTTCCACGTCAGTTTGAAGTGATTTTAAACAGCTCATCTCACATGTTTTCTCACCTGGGGACTGAAGGTCGAAGGTGATCACTTTTCTAGTCTGACCATCCGTCACGTTGCACTTCAACATCTTATAATTCTCTGACATGTAAATAAAATGAGAAGTCATGAAGGTCACACTGGTCCAGCAGTTAAAATGGGATGTCTTCAAATCTTTCTTATCTTTACCCACATCTCTACCATGATACAGCCACTTCACTGTGTGTCTACACCCTCCATATGTCGACACAGAGCAGTTTAACATCACATTGTTATTGTCCTTCTGTTCAGTCACTGGTGAAGTTGGAGATATTATGAGAGAAAGTCAACAAGAGTCAAATTAACTTCATCACTGTAATGAAAAAACATGATGTCAATACTCACTGGTAACAACAGACAGAATAACAGTGTTGGCTCTGTCAGGCTGTATGCAGTGGTAAAGACCAGCATCCTCCTCTGTGACATTCTTTATAACCAGAGAACAGTTCTCTGTAACAGTTAGTCTGTCTGATTTAACTTTGGAGTTTTTAACAATCTGCCCTTGTTTAACCACATCTGCTACTACTTTCCCAGTTAAATGATTGAAGCTCCAGGTAATACTGTGACATTCACACTGATCCTTTATCACATTTCCACAAGGCAAAGTGACTTCATCTCCAACTCTGACAGTGAAGGAGAGGGGTAGTTGTTCAGTTACCGCTGTAAACGAAATGAGAGATGAGCATCAACCACAAACTAAAATAGGAACATGTCTGATGTGATTAGTTAGTGCGAGTCTGCAAATGCCCCTCCTACTTGGTTTTCATGAGACAACTGAAGTCCCCAGCATGCTCTTTCATAGCACCAGGACATTTTTAAGATGATGTTTCGGGCTTTTACTGTAATTGATAGGATAGCTGAAGATAGGAACGGGGTGAGAGAGAGGGGGCACGAAACACAGAAAAGGCCTGCTGGTCGGACATGAACCCGGGACACGGAGGTAAGGACTGAGGGGTGACCACTCCCCCAGGTGAGCTGCTAGACCAACAGGACAATAACATGATATTTGAATTAAACTGAACAAGGACATAAATGTCAAAATGATTGCATATGAAAAAAATTGTACATGCTAAGAAAGACAGACAGACAGACAGTTAGATAGACAGACAGACAGATGGAGAGATGGATAGATTATTTATTGTCCTTTACCAAGGACATTTGTTGCCACTGTCTAGGCCTCACATAAATCATCCATCTTCGTCCGCTTATCCGTATCGGGTCGCGGGGGAAATCAGAGATACATAAACACATTGTAAACCACAACATGACTTCATGAAATACATCAGATGCATCTACACATACCTGTACACACAGCTCCTACACACATAGCAGTTATCGATGTATTTTTGTGAGTGCCGCTATGGCAGAAGGAACAAACCTCCTAACATAGCGTGCCTGTTTCCAGGCCAGGGTCCGGTCTCTATGGCCAGATGGAAGCAGTGAAGAATGGTTTGAGAGGGTTTGGGTCTGGGGTTATGTGCTATGATGTGAGATCTGTGTGTGATGGCTTTTCTGTTCAGGTCTGAGAGGTTAGGAGTGGGGAGGCCAATCATTTTGGAGACGTTGTCTGTGATGTATTTGTTCTTGTAGGAGAAAACAGTAGAGGGGGATAGGTAATAAGAGACTAAAACAGATTAAACATGAATTTAAAACTCAGTAAAAATTTATTCATGTAATCTCTCAACTCATCATTCAAATTCATACAGCAGCACAAAACAGTAATAAACAATGATACAATAAAAGCTCAATAATATGCACAAGATCCTTCATGACATGACTGATCCCTCTTTAAATAACTGTCCCAGTCATGATCCATTTAGGTCATGAGAGTAAGGGGATCTATAAATTAAACCTTGAACAGAAAAAGCTGTCTTTTCCACATGATGATTTAGAAAAGGGCACCCAGTAACTCAGTGTTACTGAGCCAGTAGTCTCGCTTTGCCAGGCCATCCTCCACATGCTGCGGAGCAGAGGAGGGTCTGGCTAGTCCACACAGCATTCTGGGATAGGAGAAAAACCAGCTCTGGTTTATTGGCATTTATTTAAATCAATCCCAATCGTCATGGGTGGAGCTAAACTCCGAACGAAGACGGTGCGATATAGCCTCGGGAAGGAACTTGTTTTGGTGGAACGTGTGTACGTTCAAAAGTGGTTTTAGTTGTGCAACAGAAACCTCTGATTGGACAGATAGTCTAGCTAGCTGTCTGGATTTACCCTGCAGAGATCAGTTAACCATAGTCTTCATAAATCCACCGGAGTTTAAAATTGCAACACAAAGAAAGCAGAAGGTAACGGACATCGGCGACAGACATGCATCCGGTGGGATTTCCTGCGACAACGGAGCAATCCCAGAAATGGAACGTCGAGGATATAGACTACTGAGCCAGAAACCCTGAGAGCTTCCTGGTTACACAAGCAAACATATATCAATCAATAAAATTAAAGGAACACGGCCACTTATTTAGACTTTAGCTTATTCACCGTATCCCGTAGAGCTAGATAAGTCCATACATACCCTTCTCATCTCCGTGTGTGTCGTAACTCTGTCTGACGCCCCCACCTCTAGCCTAGCTTAGCACAGATCCTGGAGGTAACCTGCTCCATCTAGCCTAGCTTAGCACAGATCCTGGAGGTCACCGGCTCCATCTAGCCTAGCTTAGCACAGATCCTAGAGGTAACCTGCTCCATCTAGCCTAGCACAGCACAGATCCTGGAGGTAACCTGCTCAATCTAGCCTACTGCTCCCAATAAGTGACAAAATAACGCCAACATTTTCCTATTTACATGTTGTGATTTGTATAGTCACAGCGTGTACAAATAACAAGGTCCCATGAGACACAGCCGTCTTCGAACTGTATATAAACTGGGAACTATATTCTCAGAAGGCGAAGCACTGCTACTTCTGCTACTTGGGCGGAGTGATTTGCACGCAGCACCTGAGAAGCCCCGTGGTGAGGAGCTAAGAGTAACAACGGTGCTTTTCTGGTGTTGCGCTAGACAGAGCTACGACACGCACGGAGATGAGAAGGGTATGTATGGACTTATCTAACTCTGCGGGACACGGTGAATAAGACAAAGTCCCAATAAGTCGGCGTGTTCGTTTAATAAAGTGCCTGACAGCAAGTTTACAAAGAAAAATATATTATATATTATATTCTCATTCATTTATAAAAACAAACAAACAGTCATGTGAATGTCAGGTTCTTACATCTATGTTTCTCATTGTGCTACTAGTTAATCTACTAAACCCCCTTCTGGACAGAAAAGTATTTTACAGCAGTTTTACAACATTGAAATGATCATAAATAATATAACAGAAAGAAAACTTGATCATATGCTCATGTAAGAAATGCAAAACTACCACTGTATTATTCCAGTGGGTTTGTGTTTATATTGATACCAATACATTTTCAAACATCATGTAAAACCACCTAATCCAGTCCTTCATCATATAAAATAACGTTAATCTTGTCAACAACAGCATTAATGTTGATAACTGCTATTAATCTGGTAAAAGGGCTATGTAAAAAAATATAAATAAATATTAAATGATCACAAGGATTTCTACTGCAGAAACAATTTTGCTAAATGGCTTCATCCAGTAACACAGGAACATGCAATAAACCAATCAGAGATCATCTCTCATTCCCTTTAAAAGCCAGGCATGTTTGTACCACGGCGCATTGCTATTATGATGGCGGATTTGCACTATAATATTTATATTTGTAATCTTTTGTGTCCCTGTGTGTGTAACAAGCATAGTGTGCGCGCGCTGTGCATAAGCCTAGGCGCATTTGACCAATTTGCGGTTATACAATGAAATGCTGCGCTATTGACTTTAGACAAGGTTTTTGTTGGTCAATGGCGCGATCACTTCCCGCTGCCTCAAGATAGCAATACGCCACGAATTCACCTGAACGCACCTCCCTGTAAGACTAGCAGGCCCATGGGTGCATAGATAGGCGCAGGTGCATTTGCTACTTAAACAACGCGGGCGCTGGACGGGAAATTGACAACTGCGTTGGTCTTAAACTAGCAAAGACGAGTGCATCAGGCTTTGCGCTGCCCCGGGGTGCAAGACAGGTCCTTGGTCTTTTAATAAACTATCAATGTAAATACCTGTACTGCTATGAGCTGTAACTACACTGTGCTGTCTTATTGGTTTGGTTTGTTGATGGTGGCGTAGAGGTCGCTGACATCAGCAGAGGCTGCAGCAGCAGCAGCAGGAAGAGGAGGAGGAGCTTTCACTGTGCTGTAGGTCACTGCATCATCATCATCAGCATCTTTACCCCGAGCCTGGGAAAAGAGAGGGAAACAGCACAACACATGAATGACACAGCAGGACAAGACGCGGCTGTGTTTAGTTGCTTGCTTGTTGCATGGCTATGTGTCTATGTACTAATATGTCTTGCTGTTTCCTGCTGCTCTAGTCTCAAAACATCTAGCCTAAGGACTAGTTGAAAATTAGCTGGCTGGCTAACTGGCACATTTACAGAAATGTTGATTATTAGTATGTGTTCCCATATAAGTGAGTTTAGAATCACAACACAAAGAAAGCTCATCTGTTGACATTTCCGAATGCTTAGCCTACAGTTGCTTAATAAAAGCGAGCTTTCCACACAAACAAAGGTAGCCTACATGTGTTATTAGTATGAGGGAAAAAAAAAAATTAGATTTCAACTGTGTCGGGCTCGGGCCGGTTTCGGACACGGCTCTTTCGGATGCGGGCCGGCCTCGGACAGAAAAATTTGGCCCGATCTGGACTCTAGTCTGTAAATGTTAACCTCTACTAATATGTCTTGCCGTTTCCTGCTGCTCTAATCTCAAAACATCTAGCCTAAGGACTAGTTGAAAATTAGCTGGCTGGCTAAACTGGCATATTTACAGAAATGTTGATTATTAGTACGTATTCCCACATAAATGAGTTTAGAATCACAACACAAAGAAAGCTGAAGGTAACTGACATCTGGCCGATAAAGAGGGACATCTCGGAATTTCCGGTGGCGCCGGAGCAATTCTAGAAGTGGAACGTCGTGGATATAGACTAGTAGCCTAATCCATTTTTGGTTTTAAGTGAAATGTCTCAATAATTATTGGATGTGTTGCCTTTCAACTTAGGTACCCCTCAGGGTGATTTGTAACATTGTTCCTTTCGCAATATTCTGGTGAAAAATGTTAATTTCAATACTTGTAAAACTTTTTAACATCAGCCTCAGCTGATGATGAAGATTACAGTTGCTTAGCATCAGCACGTTAGCAGCATGGATGTGGTTAGCATACTGCAATCAGCTCAAAGCTGCACTGTGCATCTTCACAGAGCCGCTCACATGGCTGTAGCCTCTTGATTCAGTAACATCATCACTATAACCAATCAGACAGCTCACATGGCTGTAGCCTCTTGATTCAGTAACATCATCACTATAACCAATCAGACAGCTGACCTGAGCTCTACTGCTGCTCTTCTTGGTGTGGCTGACGGAGGCGTAGAAAACACCACCTTCAGGATCAGCCTGCACAGAGAAGAAAACATCATGGCTGCTCAGTAACATGTTCGGGCTGGAGTTTAGCTGCAGAATTTGACATCTCTTT
Organism: Perca flavescens; assembly: GCF_004354835.1. Classification (NCBI taxonomy): domain Eukaryota; kingdom Metazoa; phylum Chordata; class Actinopteri; order Perciformes; family Percidae; genus Perca; species Perca flavescens. The sequence goes on from NC_041348.1 coordinate 28,365,776, forward strand.
TTCTCTCAGAGAGGGAAGTTGGACATTTAGAGCTTCTTAACTGTATCTCATTTTGGGGAACAATTATAGGTCTGTAACAGTGGGTGTAACTCTGTACTGTGTGTGTGTGTGTGTGTGTGTGTGTGTGTGTGTGTGTGTGATCTCACCATGTCCTGACTGGTTTCTGGAGCAGACTGAGTCTCTGCAGGGTTCAAACTCAGTCCCTGGACAAACAAACACAGACTAGTTAAGGTTTTCCATACACATCTATCGATATTTATTATATTATATACTGTGTGCTGTGCTGTAAATGTACATCTACTTCTTCTGATTTTTCCCCGAATGTCCCTCTCAAGCTAAATTCTAAATTTGATATTGGATTGCAAGGTCATTTTGGAGACCTTTGCTGCTGCAACTGGTTTATGTCAATACAACACAGTAAACTGTGTTAACTAATTAATTATGACTTTCAAAATCAGTGTTTGTGGTAGTTCTTCCACAAACACTGATTTTGAAAGTCATAATTAATTAGTAATTAAAACAAATATGATTATTAAGGTTTAGAACTCACAGGGTTTTCATTCGTCAGAATTTTGTTACCTGAAAAGACAAAGGAGTTTGACTTTAGCTTCCACGGTGAAATTCCAGGTTTATTAAAACCCTGTTGTTAAAAAAGTTGAATCTGTGATTGTTCTCACTTTTAGTTTTCTTCCGTCTGATGACTACCACAATGATGATTGCTGCTAAGAGTGCTGTTACTCCCACAGCCATAATGATGTACACCCACCAATCTGGAAGGAGAATACAAACATTTTAGTTGCAGCTTCATGTTGGGTTAAAAATAAAAACTACAATATAACTGCTTTTTGGAAATGTTTTGAAACATACTTTGGAAGTTAATCTGTTTCTGTTGGTAGAAATCTGCATCTCTTAGTTAACACACCTCACATCATGTCTACATCGACTGATCTTTGAATCTCGTTCATAATTGTATCTTTAAAAAGGTCCCATGGCATGGTGCTCTTTGGATGCTTTTATATAGAACTTAGTGGTCCACTAATACTGTATCTGAAGTCTCTTTTATATAGACCTTAGTGGTCCCCTAATACTGTATCTGAAGTCTCTTTTATATAGACCTTAGTGGTCCCCTAATACTGTATCTGAAGTCTCTTTTATATAGACCTTAGTGGTCCCCTAATACTGTATCTGAAGTCTCTTTTATATAGACCTTAGTGGTCCCCTAATACTGTATCTGAAGTCTCTTTTATATAGACCTTAGTGGTCCCCTGAAATTCAGCCTTGGTGCAGAACTACAGCCACTAGAGCCAGTCCCACAATGAGCTTTCCTCAGGATGTGCCATTTCTGTGTCTGTAGCTATTGAGGAGGAGAGAGGGTGGGGGTGTGGCCTTGACCAACTGCCACTTTGCTTGTTTGAAAGCCATGATGTCTCTCTCTCTCTCATGGGTGGGCCAAATTCTCTGGGCGGGCAAAGCAGAGAAAGAGGAGGTAACCTTGCTCCTTGTGACCTCATAAAGAGAAGATTCCTGATTGGTCCATCTGAGCTTTCATTTTCTCAAAGGCAGAGCAGGATACCCAGGGCTCTGTTTAGACCTATCACCATTTCTAGCCACTGGGGGACCATAGGCAGGCTGGGGGAACTCATATTAATGTTAAAAAAAACCTCATAAAGTGAAATTGTCATGCCATGGGACCTTTAAGCAATTTAACCATCTAATGAACCCGTTGCTACATTGTCTTGTTTGTGGTTTGAGAAAATTCACCAACCTCTAATTTTTTTCTTTTTAAATGTATATATTATACTCAATGGATTGTTTGTATGCATATCTTCTCATCTTATTATCCTCGATGCTTTGGCAATATTGTTATTTCTGACATACATGCCAATAAAGCAATTTGAAGAGAGAGAGAGAGAGAGAGAGAGAGAGAGAGAGAGAGAGAGAGAGAGAGAGAGAGAGAGAGAGAGAGAGAGAGAGAGAGAGAGAGAGAGAGAGAGAGACCATAAACACTATGTAATAAAGCTCGGAGAGCTTTGTATGCAATCAAATGCAAATTTGGAACAAATATCCCCGCAAGAATTTGGCTTAAAATCTACAATTTTCTGATAACACCAATAACGCTTTATGGAGGCGAAGTTTAGGGCCCGATTTCGAAACCAGAATTTAAAAACTGGGATAAAACTCCCACTGAAAAATTACAATTGGAATTCTGTAAAATGATTCTAAAAGTTCGCCCAAACACCCCAAACAATGCATGCAGAGCAGAACTCAGTATATTCCCTCTGAAAATTATAATCCAAAAAAGAATTTTTTTGGCAGCATTTAAATCAAGCTGATAAAAATTCCATGGCATACAAAGCTCTCCTGAGCAACCAGCAGGGTTCAGATGTCCACCCCCTCGACCAGCTGGCTCACAGGTACACTGAGCTAAACACAGTCAGTAGTAGACAGACAGGTAGAGAGAGAGACAGATACACTGAGCCTCAGAGCCGCCACAGACACAATCCTCAGTCCTCAATAAAAAGATTTGAAACTAAATTAAAAAGACGAGTATACAGATCAATGGCAAAATGAAAATAAAATACAACACAAACTCCTCTGTTATCAATACCTGAACAGAGATATCCAACTGGCCGAATATCTCAAAACAAAAAATCCAAAAGAAATACGAATTTTAACAAAATACAGAGTCGGTGACCATAAGCTGGAAATTGAAAGAGGTCGACATTTAAAAGTGTGGAGACCACGAGTCTGTACATACTGCCACCAGGATATCCAAACAGAATTACATTTCCTATGTACATGTCCCAAATACGAAGGCTTAAGAACCAAATATTTCCAAAACTTTTAAAAACATACCAGGCTTCACTACCTCCACGGAGGACAACAAGCTTCCTTTTTTATTAGGGGAAGATAAAAACACGGCATGGCTAGCAGCTAAATATGTCTTCTTCTGCCACAATACAAGGCAAAATAAATAGAAAATTGTATGTATATATATATATATATATATATATATATATATATATATATATATATATATATATATATATATATATATATATATATATATATATATATATAAAATCATTTTTATTTTTCTATTATTTTATTTATTTGTATTCTTTTTTATATATATTATTGTTTCAACGTACCCTTTGAGGGACATGCACAGAATGTGTTTAGTATCTGCATTTATATCATAATTATCCTGTATACTAGTATTATTACATCAGATGTATTTACTCCTTGTTGTTGTGTATATGTATGTTTGTTCTTATGCTTTGGCAACACAGATGTATTTTTTGTCATGCCAAGAAAGCAACATGAAATTGAAAATTAACACACACAGAGAGAGAGAGAGAGAGAGAGAGAGAGAGAGAGAGAGAGAGAGAGAGAGAGAGAGAGAGAGAGAGAGAGAGAGAGAGAGAGAGAGAGACTACCTTGTTTTGATAGAGTGTCATTTGCAGATGATGTATTGTCTTTTCCCACTGTTGTGCTTCCTTTTGATTGTTTGGAATATATGAAATGACAAAACACAACAAATGGTGATGAAATACCTCACGTTTACTATCTGACGAAACTAAACAAGAAAGAATAATCATCTTAAAAGTTAAAATTCATAAAATAAAACCCACACGCTCCTTAGATTCACTCTGCACACACACACACACACACTCACATCCGCTGAGAGAGAGAGAGAGAGAGAGAGAGAGAGAGAGAGAGAGAGAGAGAGAGAGAGAGAGAGAGAGAGAGAGAGAGAATGATGTAGTAACTACCTGATGGTGTTGGTGTGTTATCTGTTCCCACTGTTGTGCTTCCTTTTGATTTTGTTATAAAACAACAAAACACAACAAATGCTGATGAAATACTTCATATTTACTATCTGTACTATCTGAAGAGAATAAACAAGAAATAATAATCATCTTAAAAGTTAAAATACATCAAATAAAACCAACTGTACCTGGTTTCTTACAAGAGGACTGGGGGCCGACAGTACACAGCAGCGTGTTTCCATTCTTCTGATCTGTCACCTTACACTTCAGTAACTTCTGATTAAGATGAGGAGGAAATGACACACTAGCTGAACAGGTAAGAGGTGTTATCTCCACGACATTCTCATTCCCCTCATACAGCCACTTCACTGTGTGATCACACCCAGCAGATGTCAACATAGAGCAGATCAAGGTGACTGTATCATCAGTGTTCTTCTGTTCTTCCACTGGTGAAGATGGAGATATTGAGAGAGAAAGACAACAAGAGTTAAATTAACTTTGTCGAATGTTGCGCTCAATTATTGAATGTTCATTTGTGTTTTCATTTAATGTTGAGCAAAATTCATTTGGGATTCATTTGCCGCTGGTCAGGGCTCCTTTGATGGAGATGAAAAGAGTTATGAGTAATGGGAGGTGAAATCTTGGGTCACCTTCGTTTGGAAGGGTTAAAAGGACACTATTTTAACAGAGCCCACTACTGAAGACGCAGATGAGCTGCAAGAGGATGAGAGAAAGAACGCCGACACCTATGCTGAACTCGTTCAGTTTCTGGACAATAAAAGTTTGTCGCTGGTGATGCGTGAGGAAGCCGATGACGAGCGGGAAGCCCTAGAGACGTTAAGAGACAACTATCAAGGTAAAGGAAAGCCACGCATTATAAGCCTCTATACCGAACTGACTTCACTTGTTATACCGAATTCCATATTCACCTACATGATAGACTATATTATTTGCACACGGTAAATAATGGTGAGGACAATGAATGTGGTGATAAATGCAAGGGTTGTCATGCTATGCAGACATGGCATGAGATACAGGGGCACTGTAATTACGATGACATTCAGAAGTTACCAGATGTTGTGGATGGTATGAAAATTAAAAGTTCAAACAAACTTCTACATTGTGAAGTGTGCACTCAGGGGTAAGTATTACCAGACCAGAAATAGAGACCCTGATGTGAGGGCTAAAACCCCTCTAGAGATAGTACACACAGACTTGGCAGGACCAATTCACCCACAGTCTAGAGATGGGTACAGATATGCACTTTCATTTACTGATGATTTTGTGTTCTTAAAAGAACAAAAGTGACACAGTCCTAGCTACAGAGAAGTTTCTAGCTGACACAGCCCCTTACGGCAAGGTGAAATGCATCAGATCTGATAATGGTACTGAATTCGCAGGAAAAGGGTACCAGACGTTGCTCATTAAAAATGCAATCAGACATCAAACATCAGCACCTTACTCTCCTCGCCAAAATGGGACTGCTGAGTGCAATTGGCGCACACTTTTTGACATGGCAAGGTGCATGCTAATTGAAAGTGGTTTGCCAAAACAACTGTGGACTTATGTAGTCCAGACCAGGGACGTCACTAGGATTGAAAGACAGGGGGGGGCTTAGCCCCCAGACTATGCAAAACTTTACCTTGTAAAATCTTACTTACAAATGTTATTCTAATGTTAGCTTTTAGATACTTCAAAGCTGCATGGGGGGGGGAACATACTTAGGCCAGACCTGCTGAGTCTGATATTTTTGTTGCAATAAAGTTACGAGAGACTGAAAATTGCAAAAAAAAATGCATGTATGTTCATGTAGAGCCTAGCCTACAAAATCTACATACTGTATAACATAATGTAGAAAGTTAAGTTGGTCATATATATATATAATAAATATAAAATAATTTAGTTTAGGCTATGCCTTAGTGCCTAGACCTGCCAACAAATGCCTGTTTAGGAAGAAAACAAAACGCCTCACATTTTCTTAGCCCTGTAGACCAGTGGTTCTCAAACTTTTAGACATCAAGGACCCCTAAACTGAAATGCCGATTAGACCACAAACCCCCATTTGATTAGATTTTGTCCAGGGGTCTCCATTTGATAAGATTTTTTGCTTTTAGATGTTTTATTACAGAAAGTCTATGAAACATGTGTTAATTATGGATGGAATTATAGTGAAAATAAGTTATTTCACTTTTTGCTGGGGACCCCCTCAAGGACCCCTGGGGGTCCCTGGACCCCACTTTGAGAACCATTGCTGCAGACCACTAACATAACTTACCTCAATCAAGCCAATTTCCTCAGAATCAGCTGCCCTGCCAAACTCCTGTTTCTCTCTCTCTGTCTCCCTCTCTCTCTTTCTCCCTCTCAAAATATCGTCCAGTATCCATCTGCTCAATAAATTGAAGGATATAACAGTACAATAGCATTAACAGTGAAACTATAACATTTAGTTTTCAGTGACAACATTCTGTGGGGACTGTTAATACTATAGAGATAGCATGCTATATTAATGGCAAAGAATAGAGAACTTCGGATAACTAGCTAGGTTAATTAGGTATTTCTTGTATTTCACTCTAGCTAGACTATTGTTTACAATAGTCAGCTAAAACATCCCTTTATCTTTACCTCAAGTAAACGTAGCTAAAATTAAGCAAGTAAAAGTCATTAACAACAACTTACAATTTCACTCTGTAGCCTATCACTAACTGTGTGCAGTAGCAAGTTCAGACCAACAAAAAAAAAAGACACCAACGAGACGGGACGGTGTAGCCTATCATCTTCAGAGCCATCGACTCTTTGTACTTCTGTTTAACTTTCGAATTTCCGTATTTTTTTGTAGCTGGATATATTATTTGTTGTTTCGAAATATGAATTTGGATAACGTTAGCTGTAGTGAGAGGCTTGCTACAGTTGCATTTCGAGTGATAAATCGGCGAAAACAACGTTTTATTTCTCGGATTTCCTGCTTTGTTTTAATGCCGCCAGGCGCTCTCTCTCTCTTCAGTCCCTCTCTACCTCGCTCGTCCACATACCGTTACGTGCACGCGGGCTCGTCGAGCCTCCGACTCGGCCTTTTCCACCAGCTGACAGTTCGTGAAATATAAACAAAACAGACTGACTGCAGTGCACGACGACACAAACAGATTAATGGTGAAGGAAGATTGATTCAAATTAGTGAGTGATACAGAGTGCATTGTAAAAAAAAAAAAAAAAAAAAAAAAAAAGAGAAAAAAATATATATTATTTTTCTTATTATTTGGTGGGGCTTAGGAACATTTTGGGGTAGCTTCAGCCCCCCTAAAACAGGCCTAACGACGTCCCTGAGTCCAGACTGCTGTAGTGGTTAGGAATAGGTGTTTTAATAAACGCACAGGGCAGACACCAAGACACCAGCGAAAACTTGATCCGAGGTGTGAAAAGTGGGTTTTTAATCGGGTACGACAAAAAAAGTCTGCAACAAGAGTGCAGAAGCACAGACTGGTAGAGTTCGTAGCCAAGTCAAGTGTAGAACGACAGACAGACTAGTTTTACACCTGAGGATGATGACTTCATCCAGCACAGGTCCAGAAGTCCTGGGGTCTCATTTATAAACGTGGCGTACGCACAAAACGGGGCTGAAAACGTGCGTACGCCACATCCCACGCAAAGGTTGTGATTTATAAAAAACAAACTTGACGGGAGAATGTGCGGTCCTCCACGCAAACTCTGACCCATGCGTACGCACATTATGGAGACAAAATAGGAATTGGCGACGCAGATGGTGAGGTGGTGAACTGAAGTCAGACTGCAAAAAGTAAATGGGAATAACTATAAGAGTAGAACAAATAAAAATATTGATGCCTGGCACATTTTTTCACTCCATATCATCCACGTTGCCATGAAGATTAAATCCAGCAGTGTTATTTGCGCTTGTAGGGTTAGGGATACCACTAGTTGTTGCTGTGATTTTAGCAAGGTGTTAACAATCAAAAATTGTTGTAGACTAAACATAGAAATACTGCGGTGAACCCGTGCGTAATGCTGCATGATGGCACTGCTGGCACTGCAGGAGGACTGGAATGGAAGAATCAGGAGAAATAGAGACTTCAGGGACCATGACGATGACTGGCTCATATGCCGATTTAAATTCCCTAATGTAGCTGTAATAGTAATATAGCTGTGCTCTTGGATCTATGTACTGAATTGGGTCCAGTAGAGAGGGCAACGCGCCGGAACCATGTCATATCCCGGTCCAAATACAGGTTCTCGCCACTCTGGGGGAAACCGGCTGTTTCCAGAAAGAAATGTCAGACAGCTAAGTGTTTTTTTAAATAAATATTATATATAATCTTCAACTTTATCACTAAGGCTCGTTTGGATATAATATATAGTTCTGTTAAATCTTATTATATACACACTTCTGGTATATCGAAGCTGTCCCCGAGTGCCGTAATGCCTGCTGATTTGGAAGATTTTATTATTAAAAGGTAGTCTATAGATCCGGTTTCCATACGCTGTGCGACAACAGGCCAAAATTGGCAGCAACTCCCGAGCGTCTGAGAGGATTTTTAAAGGTTTGTTTGTTTTCTCCGCCAGTCGTCATGATTCGGCATGTTTCGGTGTAACGAAAGAACTGCCAGGGTCATTAACCTACTGATCAGCATTCACGAGTTGCTTTACATTGACTATTTATGGTTAAAAATGGGCGTGTACAGGGCGGGAAAAGAGGCTGATCCACGTACACACACTTGTAGTCGGCTATCGGGAGGGGATTACATATCGGCTTCTTGAGCCGTGTGTCGCCAATGCGCACATCGGTTTAAATGATGTTTTTATATTTTTTATTTGTTCTCATGATCGCTTCCACTGCCAGGGTTGCAACTGGAATAACAGGCTAAAGCAACGACAGTTTATGGAAAGGAAAAGTGTAATTATGGTCAGATCTTGGTCCTGACTGATGAGGAAGTGATATTGATAAGTAATTTACGCATCTACAGCGTCGGCTTTTTTTTTTTTTTTTTTTTTATATTTATTGCCAGCTTTCCTTCCTGTTTTAGGAAGCAGCGACTGTATTGCGTTTTCCCTGGAAAACCGAGTCTGTGTTCTTCATATTTATGGAGAATTATACATTTGCTCTTCTTATATAGAACATGTGGCTCTGGTAGATATTTGCGGGTTGCGCAAACACCGATGAACACCACGAGCCACCTGTCTGTGGGCGTGGTTAATAAAAGTCCACCTGCACCCAGCTGATTACAGTTGCATTGTGAGTGCCATGAGATCGTCTCTCGTCTCTTCCTTTTTTCCTCCATGTTCGGTGCTAAGTAAATGGGGATCACGACGGGTAGCCGCTGTAACATGCTGCACTGCCAACAAACTTCATCACTGTAATCATAATTATTGTCATGTTTCAGTATATTGTTCTAACAAAAAGAAAACAATATGATGTAAATACTCACTGTCGACGACAGACAGATGCACCACAGACTCTGGACCTTGTCGTCCTGATTTGTAGAACTGTCTGCAGGTGTAACGACTAACATCATCAGGTGTGACCTTCTTTATGACCAGAGAACAGTTCTTTGTAACACTCAGTCTGTCTGATTTGGCTTTGGGAATCACAGCTTTAATCTTCCCAAGCTCTATCAGCGCTACTGCTGCTCCCCCTTTACGACTAGAAAGCCAAGTGGTGCTACTACACTTGTCCTGAATTATCCGATTTTCACAAGGCAGAGTGACTTCATCTCCTGCTCTGACAGTGATGTAGAGGGGTTTTTGTCCAGCTACTTCTGTTGAAGATTAGAAGAAAAATAACTGAGATAAGAATTTGACATTTATGTTCATAGTTAGGCTATGTTTGAGGATGATTATTACAAAAAAACAACAAACATCAGCAAATGCCCCTCATACAGAAATCCACTCGACACACCATGTTGAAAACAAACAGCAAACTTGGCCGTCTCACTTAAATCAATGTAAGTTATTCAAATACTATCATTAACACTTCATTTAGTCATGTATGTGTTTTGGGTCCTTACCTGTAAACTGAAGCAGCAGAATCACAAATAAAGTTATTTGAATCGGTCTGAATTCAGCCATCGTGCCTCTCCGTCTCTCTCTCTTGTTCTCTGTCAACGTTTCTGACTTCTTTCAGTGTTGCCAGATCTTGCGAGACAAATAAGCAACCAGGCCTGTGAAAACAAGCCCGAAACAAGCGACTTTTTCTACGGACCCCCCCGCCCCCCAGGTTCCGGGAAGAGAAAAAAAGAAAAAAAAACTGTGTGCACGGTTTTCCAATCCGTGGGGACGGATTTTAAACAGATTGTCAATTTACATCCATGTTAACAGATTGGTAAACTGTGCGCAGTTTTGCAAAACTGCACACACAATAGTTTATTTATTTCTCTCCCCCCCACCCCCTACCCCAGGGCTTCACGACAATGATCACAAGACTTAGTTAAACCACCTTTTAACATTATTTAACATTAGAAAACTGATGGGATATCAAATATAGACTGATGTACCAAGTACATTATATACACAGTAAACCTCTGATAATTTAAATTTGCACACACAAATAAATATCATCCTGAATTCACAAATTCGTTATTTATTATGGCAGGAACTGCAGAAGATCCCATTTTTTTAATTTTTTTAATTTTTATCTTTTATTTTGAACATGTAAATACAATAGGCTACAACATCCAAAGAAAATAGTAATGTAAAAAAAGAAACTTCAAAATTTCCAGTACTTAAAGACCTCTATTTACACATTCATTTTTAATAACTATAACCCAGAAACAGGAGGAATTATTGATAATTTTAGTGTGCAGCAATAAAGTGGCTCCTGCTCTGATAAACAAATGAGTGCGTTAGAAAAGACTAAAATAAACTAAACTGGTTTAAAAACCATTCCAGTCCAAACCATTTGAACAGGTGAGGATGAGGCTTGGTCTAAAACAGTTTTCTTAAGACTCATAACACTTTAGCCTCATATATATGAAGAATAACACCACCATTATCTTTCTAATCACTCACTGACTGAAAATATATTGCCCTGCTCTGCCTCTGATTGGCTAGTACTTGTTGCCATCTGGGTCAGAGCCAATTAGAAGCAGGATGTGGGTGGGAACAAACTGCTGTCTCCTGTGTGTATGGGGAAAGGGGAGGGACAGAAGGAACAGGCAAGACAAACGCCTACGTTTAAATAACATATAGAAAAGATCTGCTTGACAACTTATTATGGAGCTGGGAACAAGCCCAAATAAGCAACTACACTTTAGAAACAAGCCCAAAAAACCACGACCCGCGACTACTAATATTTGTAAGAGACTTTACAGAAAAACAAGCCCAAAGTCGCTTATAAGAAGCGGACTTGGCAACGCTGACTTCTTGAGGTGAGACACAGCGGTTACTTCCCCTTTTGTGTAAGTGCCACTTCCTTATAGTGACTGAATCTTTTTTTCTCATTCTGTCATTTCCACACAGTCTTCTTTCATCTAATACTTGGTTCTCAGTTACATTTGTGACAATGATGTTTAGGATACCTTAAAGGCCCATGGCATGAAAATGTCACTTTATGAGGTTTTTTAACATTAATATGAGTTCCCCCAGCCTGCCTATGGTCCCCCAGTGGCTAGAAATGGTGATAGGTCTAAACAGAGCCCTGGGTATCCTGCTCTGCCTTTGAGAAAATGAAAGCTCAGATGGACCATCAGGAATCTTCTCCTTATAAGGTCACAAGGAGCAAGGTTACCTCCCCTTTCTCTGCTTGCCCAGAGAATTTCAAACGAGCTAAGTGGCAGTTGGTCAAGGCCACTTGACCCACTGGGGACCACTAAGGTCTATATAAAAGAGACTTCAGATACAGTATTAGGGGACCACTAAGGTCTATATAAAAGCATCCAAAGAGCACCTTGTCATGGGACCTTTGAAAAAACAAGGCGTTCTGAGGAAGTTGAGTTGCAAACGCAATTGTGCAACGATGTCCTTAAAATACAGAGCAAAAGTTTCGCATTGACGACACATAAATGCAGAAATTAGTCAAACTGCTCGCCCACCAAAATTTGACACCTACAATACGCCCATAGAGGGAAAATGATGATGTTTTAGTGGTTTGTTGGTTGCACTTTGCAGCTTAGTGGTATTTTCTAAGAACTGAAGAGGAAGTGTTTTGGTTAGAATGTGGTTAACACCAGCAGCAGAGCTCTGCAGGTTTTACCTTCTGATGATGATGACCAAGTAAGGCTCTCAGGCACTGAGATGGCACAGGGGGGACCAATAATCAGTCGGGGGGGGCAGGGGGCATTTTATCAGAATACAGCATAGAAAATCTGCTTGTAATATAGGAAATATTGGGTAGGATTGAACTCAATGTAATTCTCCTACATAAAACATCACATTTATTTTTAGTTTCACTTATTTTCTTTTTAATGTGCTGATATTATGCTTTTTTGCATTTTCCCTTTCTTTTATTGTGTTATATATCTTTTTTTGTGCATGTTATAGTTTTACAAAGTGAAAAAGCCCAAAGTCCACCTCAAAGGGCCTTACCATCTCCAACAGAAAACACTGTTCACCAACTGCTCCAAACAGCTCTATTGTAGTCCAGCCTTTACTTCAGAGACCAACGTGGTCACTTTGGAACACACGTTATAATGCTCATCTAGCTGCTAGCGTGGCACGCCCTCATACTTTACTTCTGACTGGCTAGTAGTCCTTACCTAGGTACTGTCAGGACACGCCCTCATACTCTGCTTCTGACTGGCTAGTAGTCCTTACCTAGGTACTGTCAGGGCACGCCCTCATACTCTGCTTCTGACTGGCTAGTAGTCCTTACCTAGGTACTGTCAGGGCACGCCCTCATACTCTGCTTCTGACTGGCTAGTAGTCCTTACCTAGGTACTGCGCATGTGCAAATCCCAACAAAGATGGAATAGAAGTGAGATATCTCACTCTGTAGCTAAAACAGAGAGCTCAACACACAGGGTGAAAAGAGGAGCTGCAGCAATGTGCAGTACAACAAAAATATGGTGTTTTTTGAAAATTAAACCATGTAAACCTATTCTGGTACAACATATAAATACAATTATGAACCTGAAAATGTGCATAATATGAGCACTTTAAACAAATTGTATATTTAAATACAACACACATTTACTATAGGCTCAGTTTGCCACTTTAAATCATTGCTGGTTCCATGGTATCACAATTTTGGATAGCCATCATGGAAACATAATGAATTATCTGATTCAACTGTTTCTCTATTTTTTTTAAATAAATTATCAAATAAATGTAACTTACGTTTTTCCTTTTTTATGTTTTATGCCATTAACTATTATTCTGCTCAAAAGACATTTAGGAGCTATTCCTGCTTCCGGCCATGGTTGTGCTAGCTGGACACATTTGTGGCCCGGTGGATTTGGAATGTTGGAAACTGCAAATGACATTTGGTTTTAGACACTTCTCATTAATTCAGGTGTTGAATACGACTTCAACAGTCATGAGAGATTCAATCATTTTTGATAAATGACATCATTTATTTAGTTCAAATTAAGTATTTCACATCCTACCTCCTTTCAGCGTGCTCTTTCATAGCACCAGGACATTTTTAAGATGATGTTTCGGGCTTTTACTGTAATTGATAGGATAGCTGAAGATAAGAACGGGGTGAGAGAGAGAGGGGGCACGAAACACAGAAAAGGCCTGCGGGTCGGACATGAACCCGGGACACTGAGGTGAGGACTGAGGGGCGCCCACCCTCAGGTAATAAGAGACTAAAACAGATTAATCATGAATTTAAAACTCAGTAAAAACTCAAAACACTGACATTTTTTATTTATTTATGTAATCTCTAAAAACCTGACAAATTCATACAGCAGAAGAAAACAGTAATAAACAATGACACAATAAAAGCTCAATAATATGCACAAGATCCTTCATGACATGACTGATCCCTCTTTAAATTGTTTTAATGGAACATGTGTATGTTCAAAAGTTGTTTTTGTTGCGCACCAGAAAACTCAGATTGGACAGATAGTTTAGCTAGCTGTCTGGATTTACCCTGCAGAGATCTGAGGAGCAGTTAACCATAGTCCTCAGAAATCAGCCGGAGGTTAGAATTATAACACAAAGCAAGCTGAAGGAAACGGACATCGGCGAAAAGACATGCATCCGGCGGGATTTCCTGCGACAACGGAGCAATCCCAGAAGTGGAACGTCGAGGATATAGACTACTGAGCCAGAAACCCTGAGAGCTTCCTGGTTACACAAGCTAACATACATCAATCAATAAAGTTAAAGGAACACACCCACATATTGGGACTTTAGCTTATTCACCGTATCCCCCAGAGTTAGATAATATCCTTCTCATCTCCGTGCGTGTCATAACTCTGTCTGACACACCCACCGCTAGCCTAGCTTAGCACAGATCCTGGAGGTAACCGGCTCCATCTAGCCTAGCTTAGCACAGATCAAGGAGGTAACCTGCTCCATCTAGCCTACTGCTCCCAATAAGTGACAAAATAACGCCAACATTTTTCTGTTTACATGTTGTCATTTGTATAGTCACAGCGTCACACGAGGTCACATGAGAAACAGCCATCTTCTAACTGTATACATACTGGGAACTATATTCTCAGAAAGGCGAAGCACTGCTACTTCTGCTACTTGGGCGGAGTGATTTGCTCGCAGCACCTGAGAAGCCCCGTGTTGAGGAGCTGAGAGTAACAACGGGGCTTTTCTGGTGTTGCGCTAGACAGAGCTACGACACGCACAGAGATGAGAAGGGTATGTATGGACTTATCTAACTCTGGGTGCTGTAACGCTGTCTGATGGTTCCAGCATTAGCTTGGCCAGCACAGATCCTGCAGGTAACTGGTTCCAACTAGCCTACTGCTCCAAATTGTGACAAAAGTGACAAAATAACGCCAACATGTTCCTATTTACATGTTGTGATTTGTATAGTCACAGCGTGTACAAATAACAACGTAACATGCAGAGGTGGGTAGTAACGAGTTACATTTACTCCATTACATTTACTTGAGTAAGTTTTTGAAAAAATGATACTTCTAGGAGTAGTTTTAAATCTCTATACTTTTTACTTTTACTTGAGTAGATTTGTGAAGAAGAAGCTGTACTCTTACTCAGCTACATTAGGCTACAATGAGCTCGTTACTTTTCTTTTTACCTCTTTGGTATTCTACGCGTCATTGTTTTTATCCCTCCGCGTACGCCTCATTTTAATGTTTTCTTTTGACAGAGAGAGAGACTTCCGCTAAAGGCTCTACCACGTGACTGTGTTTCACCAATCAAACGTAGTTGTGCAGTCTCGTCTCGTCACCATACTCAAACTCAGCGGCGGGACGGGTAGCTTACAGTCGCAGCAAAACAAAGTTTGACCAATAGCCACATATTTTACATAAGAAGAGCAAACTATAATTCTACATAAATACAAAGAACACAGACACGGTTTTACAGGCAAAACACAATACAGTCGCTGCTTCCTAAAACAGGAGGACAGCTGGCAAAAAAAAAAAATAGCCGACGCTGTAGATGCGCACAACTCTTAGGCTATCAATATCGCTTCCCCATCAGTCAGGCACAAGATCTGACCATAATTACACGTGTACTTTCCATAAACTGCCGTTGCTTTAGCCTTTTATTTCAGTTGCAACCCTGGCAGTGGAAGCGATCGTGAGAGCAAATAAAAAATATAATTCAAACCGCTGTGCGCATTACACACGGCAAATATACCCATCAGGGAATGTTAACGGGGCTGTCGGTCACTAAATGTTTTTTGTATGAGCACACCCCTCTCTTTTTCTCTCTCCCCCTCTCTCTCTCTCCGCGCGCCGAGCTCCACCTGATCTTCTAAGAACGGTGAAGTTATCAATCGAGTATTGATTGGTCAGTAGGCGTGCTTTTACACCGGTTGATCTCTGATCTCCAACTTAACCTGCTAGCGACCAGGTTAGGCATCCAGCATAAGTTACCATGGCGATTGAACCCGATAACAAGTGATACACCTTTGTGATTGAAAGCATGTTTACCTTAGTAAAAGTGCCAAACAGCAGCTCCATTACCTTGTTCTAGTTCTGCCTGCAGAGCCTGGTAAAAAAAAAGTGTAAAGGTTTGGAAATTTGTGTTACTTGTGCTTATTTATTTTTTTATGTATTATTATTTTATTGATTTTATTTTTTAAGTACTTGAATTTACCTGGATTATTTTAATTTAAGCTATTTTGTAATTAATTAATTAATTAATTAAAATGTATTTAATTGATTAGATGAACTATAATTTGCCTAAATATGATTATTTTGTATTTTTGTCCGTCTGATTGAATGCTTGTGTTAAAAAAATAAATCAGACGTTACTCAACAGTTACTCAGTACTTGAGTAGTTTTTTCACCAAGTACTTTTTTACTCTTACTAAAGTAATTCATTTGATGACTACTTTTTACTTTTACTTGAGTCATATTATTCTGAAGTAACAGTACTTTTACTTGAGTACAATTTTTGGCTACTCTACCCACCTCTGGTAACATGAGACACAGCCATCTTCTAACAGTAAACAAACCGGGAACTATATTCTCAGACAGGCTTGCTGCGAGCATATCACTCCGCCTATACTATATTCTTCCACCTGAGAATATAGTTCCTAGTTTGTTTACAGTTAGAAGATGGCTGTGTCTCATGTTACGTTGTTTTTTGTACACGCTGTGACTCTACAAATCACAACATGTAAATAGGAACATGTTGGCGTTATTTAGTCACTTATTCGGAGCAGTAGGATTACTGGAACCATTCACCTGCATGTTCTGTGCTGGCCTGATGCCGCTGGAGCCGTCAGACAGCGTTACAGAACACACGGAGATGAGAAGGATATGTATGGACTTGTCTAACTTTGGGGGTTACGGTGAATAAGCTAAATTCCCAATAAGTCGGCGTGTTCCTTTAAAGGGGTGATAGAATGATTATATAGGGTATTTCACACTGTTCCTTATGGTCTCCTAATGGGCTATGTAACATTGGTTGGGCTGAAAATGGTCTGGTTGATATTTTATTGGCCCTTATGCATCCCTGTGTTTTGGCCCTTTTTGTAAGAAGAGCTTTTCTTCCAAATATGGTATGCTCATGAATATTTAGATGAGCTGTGCGCTGATTGGTTGAGCGAATCCCCATACACACACATTAAATCAAATATGGGCCGTTTTACGAAAATGTATGGCTAATTGCAAATTTGGTAAGACGTGTTGGACTTTAGGAGCTCCACACAGTCTGACTAGAAAGTGGCAGCCTGCTGGGCTCCATACCCAGGGCAAAGTCACCATTTGTGGATTACTGAGCTACCGGGGCACGTTTTTTCCAATGCATTTTTCGTGAATTTCAGAGGTCTCGTTAACACACATATCCATTAAAAGATTAACTGGAACCTGCGGTAAGAGATTGCAGGTGTAACAAGCTCGCTGACCGCGCTCTCAGTCACACACACCGGCAATTTAGCAGGAAAAGGGGAGGGAGAACAGCAAGCTGCAGGCCCTGGAGCTCTGTCAGGGTACCGGCGTTTGGTAGTCCAGTCACCCAGAAAAGGTGAGTTTGGGTATTGAGCACCGCGGGCTGCCGGCCGTGACGGAGCTCAATTGAGCTCACAGCAGGCCGGGGTCTGTGAAGGAGGACAGGCAGGGCAGCGATGTAGCAACCCAAGCAGCACCGGCCGCTGAACTCTGACACACAGTCGGACAAAATTTGCAATTAGCCATACATTTTCGTGAAACGGCCCATATTTGAGCTTTACATAGTCGATTTCTCGCATAATGTTATAGCAGAGATCTGCTCAACCTAGATTCAGAAGACATTCAGTTGTGTAGCCTATGTAAATTTTGGGGCG
Organism: Perca flavescens; assembly: GCF_004354835.1. Lineage (NCBI taxonomy): Eukaryota > Metazoa > Chordata > Actinopteri > Perciformes > Percidae > Perca > Perca flavescens. The sequence continues at coordinate 28,383,413 of NC_041348.1, forward strand.
TGACCATTCTCTTAATACACCCATGGGCGTGACAAAGGTACAGGTCCTAGGATGCTTACGTCAACTTCTAGCTTTGTTGAGATTCGCCCGTTTTCAGAGGCAGTTTCAAAATATGAGATTTTCATAGTAAAGGGGTGTCAATGGGATTGTGAGCTTCTATGTATGTCCTATTTACCCACCGAACTGTCGTTATTCAACTATGACAGGGTAAAATCGGTTTTGCATTCTAGCACCCCTTTAATAAAGTGCCTGACAGCAAGTTTACAAAGAAAAATATATTATATACAGTATTATACACATATCTCATTCATTTAAGAAACCAGTAATGTGAATGTCAGGTTCTTACGTGTACGTTTCACATTGTGCTACTAGTTAATCTACTAAACCCCCTTCTGGACAGAAAGGCATTTTCAGCAATAAACATTGAAATGATCATAAACATATTTTTAACAAAAAGAAAACTTGATCATATGCTCATGTAAGACCTGAAATGTAAACCTACCACTGTATTATTCCAGTGGGTTTGTTTTTATATTGATACCAATACATTTAAAAACATCATGTAAAACAACCTAATCCAGTCCATCATATAAAATCACATTAATCTTGTAAACAACCAGATGAAGCATCAATAACACTGCTATTAATCTGGTAAAAGGGTTATTTTACAAAACTATAAATAAATATTAAATGATCACAAGGATTTCTACTGTAGAAACAATGTTGCTAAACACAGTTGGAGTGAATTTTAGTAAAAGCCACTCCCGGAATAAAAACAGACTTGGGGTCTCATTTATAAAACTGTGCATAGGATCCTTACTATAAGTGTATGTACGCCCAAAAGCCCAAAATGAAAAAAAGTCAGATTCATAAAACTTTGTGTAAGCACACCTGTAAGCAATGTTCCCTTTATAAATCAGAGATTACCTACAAGTGTGCGTACGTGGATCAGCCTCTTATCCCGCCCTGTACACGCGCATTTTTAACCATAAATAGTCAATGCAAAGCACCTCGTGAATGCTGATCAGTATATGAATGACACTGGCAGTTGTTACACCGAATCATGACGACTGAGTGAGAAAAAGCCAAAAACTTCTCAGACGTTCAGGAATTGCTGCAAATTGATTTATAATTTCGGCCTGTTCTTGCACAGTGTAGGCAAACCTGATCAATAACTACATGTATTAATAATACGTCCAAAACGGCAGGCACCCATTCTCCCGTCAAGTTTGTTTTTTATAAATCACAAACTTTGCGTGGGAAGTGGCGTAAGCACATTTTCAGCCCCGTTTTGTGTGTACGCCACGTTTATAAATGAGACCCCTGGTCTTTTTATTAACTATCAATGCAAATACCTGTAATGCTATGAGCTGTAAGTATACCGTGCTGTCTTATTGGTTTGGTTTGTTGATGGTGGCGTAGAGATCGCTGATATCAGCAGAGGCTGCAGCAGAAGGAGGAGGAGCTTTCACGGTGCTGTAGGTCACTGCATCATCTTCATCATCAGCATCTTTACCCCGAGCCTGGGGAAAGAGAGGGAAACAGCACAACACATGACTGAGTACCCAGGGCCTTCATGTGAAGAGGGCCCAAAAATATGCTAGAATGAATAGCTGTGGATGCGAGGAGGGCCTATAGAAAATACCTTTCTACAGGGCCCAGAATTTTGTCCCTACGCCCCTGTCTATGTGTACTGAATGTGGAAACTGTTTATGTCTTGCTGCTTCCTGTTTCTCTGCATGCCTCCTTAAAGGTGCTCTAAGTGATGTCACAAGTTTTTAAGCTACAACATTTTTTGTCACAAAGAGCAAACATCTCCTCACTATCCGCTAGCTGCCTGTCCCCTGAAAAACGCGGTCTCTGTAGACAGCCCAGGCTCCACAAACGGCAACAAAAACAAACCGCGCCAACCAGGGGCCCGTTTCAGGAAGGAGGTTTAACAAACTGAGTCTAACCCTGATGTCTGAGTTGATTTACCCTGAGATGGGAAACTCAGAGTTTTCGGTTCCAGAACAGCTGATTTGAGTTGGTTCAATCAACTTGGAGTAGGTTCACTCAGGGTTACGCTCATGCACAAAAGGCAGCATGAATGGAGCCATGATTCTACAATTCACCATGGTAACAACCACAAACAAATGGGTCGGCGGAAATACTCATGCGCACAAACAGCGAGTTTGAACATGCATTTTGTTAAAAAAGCAAGACAGCTGCTGCTGCTGCAAAAGAGAGAGAATTGGTGTGGGAGAAAATTGCTGCTCGAGTCAATGCATACGCATTAACAGTGTATTAATTTCATATTAAATCACAGTAAACATATAATATTAATGGTGAAAACTGGAATTGTATTACACCTATAATTTCATTTAGGTGCAATCCTGCGGGCGAAAAAGTAAGCTATAGCCTACTAATCCCATTCTGAGGCTGCAGCACCATGATCATTAACAGAACTATAATGTATAATCATTTATTTCTTTGTAATGGCTCTCACTGGTTTGTGTCCAGGGAACACTACAAAAACGTTTAAAAAACGTTTCAGAGCGAGTCACACTTTTCTGACGGCTCTGCATACAGTGGCTTTACAATTACAGTATGATCCACTACACTGTTATAAAGAAAACTGCCGTTTGCAAAAAACGTAATGCTACACAAAGAATCTGCTGGGATGTTAAAGTCTGTCCACGATGGTTGATGTTAGTGATATGAGGACGGATAAGGTATCTACATATCTAATGGACTGTGATAAAAAATACCTCTCAAATCGGTTATGTGGAAATGAAAATACATCTATAGTCGGGCCACATTATCATCTCCCGACGTAAACTCTCTGTGAATTAATAAGGCTTTTTCATCAATGGGATCGTCAACAATTTAAGGACATGACATGTTTGAGAAAAAAACGTCTTATAATCTGCCTAACATAAACCAATACGACTTTTTATTCATGCAGATAACAAACTGCATTAAAATGCGCCTGATACAGACTGAATGAATGAATGAGGAAATGAATTTTTCAAGAAACTCAAGGTTTCTTGAAGAAAACCTGCTCCCGACCAGGTTAGGTTCACAGGCTCAGTTACCATAGTAACTGACTCTGAGGTTAAGTTACCTCTCTTTCTGAAACGGAAAACCCAGAGTTTCCCTCATCTTAACCAACTCAGAGTTTTCACTAAACCTGCTTTCTGGAACGGGCCTCTGCACCAGGAGCACCACGAACAATAACAAACAGTGTTCCAGCCAACAACCGACAAGAAGGAGATGGTTGAGCCATCACCACAGCAGCGTTAGCACGTAGGCTACTTCCACAATGCATGTTCATGACTTTTTCAGGAAGCACGGAAGAGAGGGGGATGGGATGGGATGAGGAGGAGGGAGGGGCGAGCTAGCCTCGTTTTGTTTGACAAAACTTCAAATATCAACAAGAAGTAACGTCACCCAAAATCGCTTAGAGCACCTTTAAGAATGCTTATGTTGTTGCTGTTGCTGTCTTTATGGTGTCTTGTTGTCTTGTCGTCTGTAAATGTTAACCTGTACTCATGTGTCATGCTGTTTCCTGCTGCTCTAATCTCAAAACATCTAGCCTAAGGACTAGTTGAAAATTAGCCGTCTGGCTAACACTGGCACATTTACAGAAATGTTGATTATTAGTACGTATTCCCATATAAACACAACGACATGGACTATGCAACAAACGCAACACAATGAATGAAAAAATTGAATCTTAAAGACTTTGGTAATCCCCTAACCTTGCATTGCCAGACCTTCCTCTACAGCGCTGTGAAGGAAGGTCTGGCTAGTCCACACAGCATTCCAGGATGGGAGTAAAACGTGCTCTGGTTTATTGGCATTTCTTTAAACCAATCACAATCGTCTTAGGCGGCGCTAAGCATTGGACAGCCTCTAACCTCGGGAAGGAACTTGTTTCGATGGAACATGTGTACGTTTAAAGGTTGTTTTAGTCGTGCAACAGAAAACTCAGATTGGACAGATAGTCTAGCTAGCTGTCTTGATTTACCCTGCAGAGATCTGAGGAGCAGTTAACTATAGTCCTCAGAAATCCACCAGAGTTTAGAATCACAACACAAAGAAAGCAGAAGGAACTGACGTCCGACCGAAAAAGAGGGACATCTGGCTGAATTTCCGGTGGCACCGGAGGAATTCCTGAAGTGGAACGTCGTGGATATAGACTAGTAATAGAAATGCTAATTTCAATACTTGTAAAACGTTTTAACATCAGCCTCAGCTGTACTTTGTGATTAATGCCTATAGACTTTTTTAACGGCAGACATGCTGACATGTCATAGTAGGAAAAGCACAGGTGTATTCAAAACCATTAATGATGGCTGCATTCCACTTAGGAGAGGCCCTGGTATTGTGCATGCTGACTCACTGAAATATCTTACTGGGACACTTGATGGAACTGAGCCATCATTAAGTTTATCAATTTCAGCTTTGTTTTTCCTACTATGACAAGTCAAAATGTCTGCTGTGAAAAAGGTCCATTACCAAATGTTAGCATGCTAAGGTTCTGATCTAAGATAGTGGCCATGTCAAAGATTACAGTTGCTTAGCATCAGCACGTTAGCAACATGGATGTGGTTAGCATGCTGCATGATGCAATCAGCTCAAAGCTGCACTGTGCAGCTTCACAGAGCCACTCACATGGCTGTAGCCTCTTGATTCAGTAACATCATCACTATAACCAATCAGACAGCTCACATGGCTGTAGCCTCTTGATTCAGTAACATCATCACTATAACCAATCAGACAGCTCACATGGCTGTAGCCTCTTGATTCAGTAACATCATCACTATAACCAATCAGACAGCTCACATGGCTGTAGCCTCTTGATTCAGTAACATCATCACTATAACCAATCAGACAGCTGACCTGAGCTCTACTGCTGCTCTTCTTGGTGTGGCTGACGGAGGCGTAGAAAACACCACCTTCAGGATCAGCCTGCACAGAGAAGAAAACATCATGGCTGCTCAGTAACATGTTGGGGGTTGTAGTTTAGCTGCAGAATTTGACTTCTCTTTTTCTCTGAGAGAGGGAAGTTGGACATTTAGAGCTTTTTAACTGTGTGTGTGTGTGTGTGTGTGTGTGTGTGTGTGTGTGTGTGTGTGTTTGTGTGTGAGATCTCACAACAATTATAGGCCTGTAACAGTGGGTGTAACTCTGTACTCTGTGTGTGTGTGCGTGTGTGTATGTGTGTGTGTGTGCGTGCGTGTGTGCATGCGTGTGTGTGAGATCTCACAACAATTATAGGCCTGTAACAGTGGGTGTAACTATGTACTGTGTGTGTGTGTGTGTGTGTGTGTGTGTGTGTGTGTGTGTGTGTGTGTGTGTGTGTGTGTGTGTGTGTGTGTGTGTGTGTGTGTGTGTGTGTGTGTGTGTGTGTGTGTGTGTGTGTGTGTGCGTGCGTGCGTGATCTCACAACAATTATAGGCCAGTAACAGTGGGTGTAACTATATACTGTGTGTGTGTGTGTGTATGTGCGTGTGTGTGCGTGTATGTGTGTGTGCGTGCGTGCGTGTGTGTGTGTGAGATCTCACAACAATTATAGGCCAGTAACAGTGGGTGTAACTCTGTACTGTGTGTGTGTGTGTGTGTGTGTGTGTGTGTGTGTGTGTGTGTGTGTGTGTGTGTGTGTGTGTGTGTGTGTGTGTGTGTGTGTGTGTGTGTGTGTGTGTGTGTGTGTGTGTGTGTGTGATCTCACCATGTCCTGACTGGTTTCTGGAGCAGACTGAGTCTCTGCAGGGTTCAAACTCAGTCCCTGGACAAACACAGACTAGTTAAGGTTTTCCATTCACATCTATTGATAATTATTATAGTTATTATATATTATATTATATACTGTGTGCTATGCTGTAAATGAACATCTACTTCTTCTGATTTTTCCCTGAATGTCCCTCTCAAGCCAAATTCTAAATTTGATATTGGATTACAAGGTCATTTTGGAGACCTTTGCTGCTGCAACTGGTTTATGTCAATACAACACAGTAAACTGAAGAACTACCACAAACAGTTTTTAAAAGTCATAACTATATACAAATATGATTATAAAGGTTTAAAACTCACAATGTTTTCATTTGTCTGCGTTTTGTTACCTGGAAACACAAAAGAGAGTCGACTTTAGCTTCCATAGTCAAATTCCCGGTTCATTAAAACCCTTTTATTAAAAAAGTTGAATCTGTGATTGTTCTCACTTTTAGTTTTCTTCCGTCTGATGACTACCACAATGATGATTGCTGCTAAGAGTGCTGTTACTCCCACAGGAACAATGATGTACACCCACCAATCTGGAAGGAGAATAAAATCATTTTGGTTACAGCTTCATGTTCGGTTAAAAATAACAACTACAATATTACTATATGTGCTTTTTGTCAACATTTTGAAACATATTTTGCGAAGTAAATCTGTTTCTGTTGGTACAAATCTGCATCTCTTAGTTAACACACCTCACATCATGTCTACAGCCAATGATTCTTACATTGAATGTCGTTCATAATTGTATCTTTAAACAATTTAACATCTCATGAACCCGTTGCTACATTGTCTTGATTATGGTTTGAGAAAATTCACCAACCTCTAATGAAACGCTTCATAAAAAAGCTTGCTTTTATCTGTTTTTTTTTCTATACCACATTATGGGTAGCAAGGCAAGGTTTGATACTTGTGTAGATAATTCATACTTCAGGCTTTATAAGGATCAAGAGAGAGAGAGAGAGAGAGAGAGAGAGGCTTCATAAGGATCAAGAGAGAGATGTAGAGAAAGACAGAGAGTAAGAAAGAGAGAGATAGAGAAAAAGAAGACAGACAAAGAGAGAGAGAGAAAGAGAGAGAGACAGAGAGAGAGAGGCTTCATAAGGATCAAGAGAGAGAGATATAGAGAAAGACAGAGAGAGTAAGAAAGAGAGAGATAGAGAAAAAGAAGACAGACAAAGAGAGAGAGAGAAAGAGAGAGAGGGAGAGAGAGAAAAACAGAGAAAGAGAGAGAGAGAGAGATAGAGAGAGAGAGAGAGAGAGACAGAGAGAGACAGAGACAGAGAGAGAGGCTTCATAAGGATCAAGAGAGAGAGATATAGAGAAAAGAGAGAGAGAGACAGAGAGAGAGAGAGAGAGAGAGAGAGAGAGAGAGAGAGAGAGAGAGGCTTCATAAGGATCAAGAGAGAGAGATATAGAGAAAGACAGAGAGAGTAAGAAAGAGAGAGATAGAGAAAAAGAAGACAGACAAAGAGAGAGAAAGAGAGAGAGGGAGAGAGAGAAAAACAGAGAAAGGGAGAGAGAGACAGAGAGAGATACAGAGAGAGAGAGACAGAGAGAAAAAGAGAGAGAGACAGAGAGAGAAAGAGAGAGAAAGACAGAGAGAGAAAGAGAGAGAGCGAGAGCTAATGTGTTTTGTTTGTTTTCTTTCTTACATTTTTTTGTTGTTTGGTTTGTTTTGTTTGATGTTATATTGATATACTGTAGTTGTTTTCATGTTTTTCTTTCTTTTTGTTTTTAAATGTATATGTTTTAGTTTACTCAATGGATTGTATGTATGTATTTCTTCTCATGTTATTATCCTTGATGCTTTGGCAATATTGTTATTTCTGACATTTATACCAATAAAGCAATTTGAATTGAGAGAGAGAGAGATGGAGAGAGAGAGATAGAGAGAGAGAGAGGAGAGAGAGAGAGAAAGAGAAATGGAGAGAGAGATAGATAGAGAGAGAGAAGGTGTGAGAGAGAGCTAAAGATAGAGAGAAAGAGAGAGAGGGAGAGAGAGGGAGAGAGAGGGAAGGTGAGAGAGAGATAGAGATAGAGAGAGAGAGAATGATGTAGTAACTACCTGGTGTTGTTGGTGTGTTATCTGTTCCCACTGTTGTGCTTCCTTTTGATTTTGTTATAAAACAACAAAACACAACAAATGGTGTTAAAATACTTCTTATTTACTATCTGAAGAAACTAAACAAGAAATAATAATCATCTTAAAAGTTTAAATGTATCAATAAAACCAACTGTACCTGTTTCCTTACAAGAGGACTGGGGGCCGACATTACACAGCAGCGTGTTTCCATTCTTCTTATCTGTCATGTTACACTTCAGTAACTTCTGATTAAGATGAGGAGGAAATGTCACACTGGCTGAACAGGTATGAGGTGTTATCTCCACGTCATTCTCATTCCCCTCATACAGCCACTTCACTGAGTGATCACACCCAGCATCAGTCAACACAGAGCAGATCAAGGTGACTGTATCATCAGTGTTCTTCTGTTCTACCACTGGTGAAGATGGAGATATTGTGAGAGAAAGACAACAAGAGTAAAATTAACTTCATCACTGTAATCATAATTATTGTCGTGTTTCAGTATATTGTTCTAACAAGACAGTTAGTAAACATTATGATGTAAATACTCACTGGTAACAACAGACAGATGAACCACAGCATCTGGACCTTGTTGTGGTCCTCCTGATCTGTTGAACTGTCTGCAGGTGTAACGACCAACATTCTCCTCTGTGACATTCTTTATAACCAGAGAACATTTCTCTTTAACACTCAGTCTGTCTGATTTAGCTTTGGGAATCTCATCATTAATCTGTCCAAGCGTTATCAGCTCTACTGCTGCTGCTTCCCCTTTACGACTAGAAAGCCAAGTAGTTTTGTCACAGTTGTCCTGAATTATCACATTTTCACAAGGCAGAGTGACTTCATCTCCAGCTCTGACAGTGACGGAGAGGAGGTTTTGTCCAGCTACTGCTGTTGAAGATTAGAAGAAAAATAACTGAGATAAGAATTTGGCCTTTATGTTTATAGTTAGGTTATGTTTGAGGATGATTATTACAAAAAAACAACAAAGATCAGCACATTAATCCACTCGACACACCATGTTCAAAACAAACAGCAAACTTGGCCGTTTCACTTAAATCAATGTAAGTTATTCAAATACTATCATTAACATTTCTTTTAGTCATGTATGTGTTTTGGGTCCTTACCTGTAAACTGAAGCAGCAGAATCACAAATAAAGTTATTTGAATCGGTCTGAATTCAGCCATCGTGCCTCTCCGTCTCTCTCTCTTGTTCTCTCGCCCTCGACTGTCAACGTTTCTGACTTCTTGAGGAGAGATACAGCGGTTACTTCCCCTTTTGCGTAAGTGTCACTTCCTTATAGTGACTGAATCTTGTTTTTTTCTCATTCTGTCATTTGTTGAATTCACGTAGAAAGATCAACTTTTCATCCTTTTGAATTTCATGTAGATATCTAAACAGCCAAAAAGCCAGATGTGGTTCAGTGTGGAGATAAAAGACACAAGTTCAATGAGTTCAACAACAGGAGCTTGAGGTCAAAGTTATTAATAAACCTGTAGAGTATCAGCTGAGATCTGAGTTGTGGGAGTTGACAGTGATCGTCTCTACTCACCCAGCCTCCAAAACCACAACACAACACGTGTCACTTCTACAGTGCTGTTTCAGAGTCAAACACTTCCTGTCTATACCCACAACCTGCATTAATAGAATGCCTTTAGAAAGGGGTGCCATGGTTGTTCTCACTCTCTGTGCACAGGGGTATTTGCATTTGAATATCTAATTCTCAATACATTTGAAAGTTGACCTAAGTGAATGAAAAATGCATGACTTACCTTGCTGTATGAAACATTAGAAACATTAATATGAGCTGATTTTTTTTAGATAGACGAAGATATTAGATTTAACAGGATTCCCCGTACATTTCCACACAGTCTTCTCTCATCTAATACTTGGTTCTCAGTTACATTTGTGACAATGATGTTTATGACATCTTGAAAAAAGTTCTGAGGAAGTTGAGTTGCAAACGCGATCGTGCAACGATTTCCTTAAAATACAGAGAAAAAGCTTCATGGTGACGCCACATAAATGCAGAAATAAGTCAAACTGCTTGCCCACCAGAATTTGACACCTGACGCCCCCGGTGCAATACGCCCATACAGGGAAAATGATGATGTTTTAGTGGTTTGTTGGTTGCTCTTTGCAGCTTAGTGGGATTTTCTAAGAACTGAAGAGGAAGTGTTTTGGTGAGAATGTGGTTAACAGCAGCAGCAGAGCTCTGCAGGTTTTACCCTCTGATGATGATGACCTGATAAGGCTCTCAGGCTTGGGGGACTCCAGGATTTGTTTAAGTGGGGTGGCATACAGGGGACCGATAATCAGTCAGGGGGGGTCCCAGGGGGTGGAAGAAGTATTCATATCCTTTACTTAAAGTGATGGTTCGGAGTAATTTACCCTAGGGTCCTTTGCACCATGACCTCGAGCCAAACACCCCCCCAGAAGCTTTTTTCACCTGGGTCTAACATTGGGCGAGTTAGCGTAGAGTAGCATTAGCCGCTGAATAGCTTAGCGCAGGGGCTAATGGACCCACATTTGTATCTCGTAAATGACCCCACTAATAATGCCCGAAATGATACCAAAGGTCTACACTAGTACATATAGGTTATGTACTCATAAAACGATGGATTGGAAAGTTTGTAAGTTCACCAGAAGTTTATGAACACTTGCCTGCTTGCTTCTGCTCTCTGTTGCTGTTGCTACCTGCAGTTAGACGAGTGCTTAGGGCTGTCTACAAATTACTACACCGAAAAGAGATACAACAAAAATATTTATTAATTTAATGATTAAATAAGGTAATGTCTCCAAACTTACCTCAATTATTACTTGTCTCCTGCTAGTTATATTACAGCACTTACTTTAAAAAAAAAGTTAAATTAAAAAATATTTTTGTTGCATCTCTTTTCGGTGTTGTAATTTGTAGACGTCCCTAAGCACTCGTCTCACAGCCGCAACAACAACAGGAGAGAGCAGAAGCCAGCAGGCAAGTGTTATTTACATAAACTTCTGGTGTACTTACAAACTTTACAATCCATCGTTTTATGAGTGCATAACCTATATATACTAGTGTAGACCTTTGGTATCATTTCGGGCATTATTAGTGGGGTAACTTACGAGATACAAACGTGGGTCCATTAGCCCCTGCGCTAAGCTATTCAGCGGCTAACGCTACTCTACGCTAACTCGCCCAATGTTAGACCCAGGTGAAAAAAGCTTCTGGGGGGGGGGGTGTTTGGCTCGAGGTCATGGTGCAAAGGACCCTAGGGTAAATTACTCCAAACCATCACTTTAAAGGTGCTCTAAGCGACGTTGGGTGACATCACTTTTTGTTGACGTTTGAAGTATTTTCAAACAAAACGAGACAAAAAAATATTGTAACCTATCCTAAACCACCTTTAAGTACAGGTACTAATACCACACTGTAAAAATATTATGATACAAAAGTAAAAGTCCTGCATTGAAAATATTATATAAGTAAAATTATTTAAGGAAAATGTACTTAAAGTATTAAAAGTAAATGTACTCAAAACTAGTAATTAAAGCTGTCAGATGAAAGTAGAAGAGTAAAAAGTACAATATTTCTCTCTGAAATGTAGCAGAGTAAAAGTAGAAAGTGATATGAAAAGAAAAGACTCAAGTAAAGTACAAGTACCTCAACATTCGGACTTGAGTACAGTACTTGAGTAAATGTACTTAGTTACATTCCACCACTGATGATAACTTTGTAAAAGAGTTAATAATTTGTTGTGTGAATGATGTACAGCCAACACTCCACTTTGTTCACCAGCTAGTCTCTAACTGTGTCTGTGTGCTGTTTGCTGCTGAGCAGGGAGTGTACAATGGCTTTTTAAAGCCTTTTGTGTTGGAAAATGAGGCTCTGAGAGTGCTGAGTGTGAAACAGGACAGTAAAGGTTTTGGCCAGACAGCAAAACAATGAGCTGAAACTCACTATGAAGCTCTGTAAAGCCAAATGGAGCAGCAGATTCAGCTGATAATTCTTTGTAGGTTCATCACAAAGAGCAATCCGTTTTCATTGCCACATTGTCATTGTCATATACATTGTTACCATAGGAATGTTGATTTCAGCCACTTTAAAAGGCAAAAAAAGCCCCAAAAATAATCTTAAAAACAAAGAAATCCATCTGCTACTTCAGAACCACGGACAGTGGCATTGATAGATCAAAAGATAGTCTAGATGCTCAAAAGACATTTAGGAGCTCTTCCTGCTTCTGGCCATGGTTGTGCTTGTTAATCTGAGATGTGGGACTTGCAGATAGAGTGAAAAATGAGCCCACAATGAGTCATAATGTGACAGGAGCAAAAACTGCTCAGAAATGGCTTGGTTTTCACAGGGTTGACAAAGGGTTTTAATGCAAGCACTGGCTGCTTTTACTTCTGTTTAATTGAATGGAATTTGGGGCCTCTGTATAATTATAGTGAGAGATTTAACAATTGAGCAGGTGTGATCAGAGTTTGAAAGGAAAACGCCCAATAACCGTCCCTTGAAGATGTCCATATCATTTGTTCATCTTTTTATGTTAAACCAACACAAAGTATACTCTATATTGAAAAATTTAGATTTGAATTGGGAATTGGGAATGTGCCAGAAATTTCAACCAGAAACCATCTGGAGTGCAGCAGGACCCCAGAAATAAACACTGACAGGTTCTATCTTTGCTGGACAGTAACAGTAAGGAGAGAGTTACATTCTGTATCCTGAATAATTCACATTAAAATACAAAGTAGTTATACAAAACACAATGCATGAGTTATTATAAAGCACTTCATTTATTTGCAGACTATATCATTCTCCCTTATAATAAAGAGACACTTAAGGCTGAAAGCTCATTAAAAACCACACAACGTGTAAAACATTAGACTTCCTATGTACATTTTTACAACATAATTATAAATTCAAATGGATTACTGTTATTATATTACATACATATTATCAGGGAACTGCTTTACATTTGTTTCCATTTATTTTCACTCTGTGTATTTATATTTTCCCCTGTATGTATATTTTTCTATTATTTCACTAAATGTTTGTTCCTTGTCTTGTATCTTGTTCTGTAACTGTTTTGTATCTTGTTGTTTTCACCTATGTTGATTTGTTCATTCTTTTGTTTTGCACCGGGACTAGAGAACACGTTTCTGTTCCTGTATGGACTGTACTGCATTGATAGCCTGACAAGCCAGACCCACATCCAGATGTTGGGTCTGGGAACTCACCATTGGCAGGGCTCAATCCGAGGGGCGGGATAAACGGTTGTCTTTCAAATTCCCTCTGCACGTAATAGGATAGCGCTACAACCAACCAGAGCAATGCTAGTTGATCAACTTTTGCCGTATCCGGTCGGTAAAACTCAGATCACATCTTCCTTTTTTAAGAATGACTTCAGTGCCGTTCTTTGTTCTTTTCTCAAAGAAAAGCTGAACTCCAAGACTTCCAGAGTCACGGCCAAAGCCGATTCCAAAGACTGCTGTTCGCCAGCAGCAGCAGCAGCCATAAGCCCCGCCCACCGACTCTATACACGATGTGATTGGCCTGACTAGAGTTTGGTTTTTCCAGGTCGCAAGCCAACGGAGAGTTGCTAGACTGACCCTGACTGCAAATTACATTTGCTGGAACTAGGGTGCGTCTAGATTTCTAGGTTACTGCATTGTATATAAAAGGATGACAATAAAGTTTCTCTTCTTAATTTCTAATACATATATACAGAGATTTAACAACTTGAGAAAAGCTTTACCTTTAAAAGCAATGAGTCAAATCCTAACATCATGACGTAATTGTTAAACTGAAATACAAGTTACACTTCAGTTTTTAGATACGACTCAAAATGATGTTACAGTTTTTCTCTTTTTCTGGTGAGTTGATGTTGAAGTTGTTGATCAGTGGAGTCTGATAGAAACAGAAGGTTCTCCAACGTTTTCATAGGTCACTGTACCTTCATCTTCATCATGATGCTCCTGTGAAAAACAACACAACACACTGGAGATTCTGAGATCAAATGGAACAAATAAATCTCCTTTGTTGCTGCAGCCACTTAGACTCAAAACAATCCAGTCAGCACTGTTTATTCTTTTTGTAAATAGTGAAATATCACAAATACAAGCGTTTGATTATTCAGTTTTAAAACTCACAGCAGTGCCGTCCATCTGGGTTCTGTTTCCTGAAAATACAAAAAAAGAGCAGACTTTAGTTTCCACAATGTAAATCTACGTTCATCAATTGTTCTTGTTCATTAGACATTCATTAAATCTTCTAAAAATAACATCTGGGAATATTCTCACCTTTAGTTCTCATCCATATGTTGACCACCACAACAGTTATTATGAGTGCTGCTAAACCCACAGACACCATAATGACCCTCCACCAGCCTGAAGAGAATAAAAACATGAAATATATTTGGGCTGCAGCTTTCTGTTCTATTCAAAATCCTGTAGCTCAAAGAGAACAAACGTGCTTTCTCCAACGTGAATATCTCCATTTGCAGCCATGTGTCGGTCTGACATTCATACTTTAGGCTTCATAAGGAGGAGAAAGAGAGAGTTCCATCTCGTTATTTACAAAATAATCTCTTTTCAACAATCCAATAAATACGTACATTAATATACATTTAAATACATGACATCACCTCCTGAGAAAAGATGAGTTGGTCTCCTTCAACAGAGCACAACAAATCACCATGGGCCCAGATCACACTGAACGGATCCACATCCTTCATCTCTTTATGATAATTAAAGTCAATCCTGATTCTGGCTTTCACCATCTGAGTAAACAGTAGATTCACATTAATATAGCCAGATTCCTCCACCTTCCTCTTCCTGCTCACATACACAGCCGTCTTTGATTGGCCCAAGAAGAAGTTTAACAGCTGGCATTTATGTTTAGCAAACTTACTGTACCTGAACCCAAGGATGAACATTTGTTTGGAGAAAACCTCCCCTACCTTACTAAACAGTTTCTGCAGCAACAAGAACAACGGCAGCAGACGCACACACTCAGAATAACAATGAAACACAGTTTCTGTTTCATCACAATAAGGACATTTGTTACCTTACCCCAGGACTAATGACAGACAGAAACTTGTTGCCTGCCACTATCCCGGGTAACACTCTCCACTGTAGGTCAGCTACTCTTTTAGTTAATGGTGGTTTGTATAAACTCCTCCACGCAGGTTGGACATCAGCCGCCAAACCCAGATGTCCTCGCCACGTTGTGTCAACTCGTTCATGAAACTTACCCTTATTTAAACACAGCACCTTCATTTTATAAAAGTCATTCCCTTTTTCCTCTTTCAGGTCTAAAGTGCAGTGCTTCACATCCAAAAAAACAAAAACAACATAGTTATCAAGACTGGGACAGACACATAAACCAGGGAAGGAATTGTCAGATTGAGGTGTAATCAGACCAACATTATATTCCTCCAACATTATGGATTCATGTCCAGACAGATTGTACTTCCAGTGATCCAACAGTTTGGTGATGATTCTGACTGATCTCACACCCAGAACAGCTGCCAAAGCAGTAGCATTGTTTAGTTTCGGACCAGCGATATCCACCACATTCCCCAGCGTGAGCACCCGTGCTCTGCAGAACACCTCTGTGATGGCAGAACCTGCCCAGCAGAGGTAATCCAATTGTTCTCCGTACACCACCGGTTCCTGTAGCAGCCAGTGTAAGGAGTCACCTTGCACCCTTCTCTCCTTGATCAACAGCTTCCACACTGTAAACAAGCCGCGATAGAAAGGAGGCAACGCCTGGAAACTCTGCTTCCTTACATCCATCAGGAACAGAGAATATTTTAATCCTAAACCCTTAAAGTTGTTCAGCACCCAATGGGTCAGAGGTCTCCAGACCAAGTCTTTAGGGCCAAACAGCAGTCTCTGGATGAACTGCAGGCTGAAAGCAGCGCCCCTGCTGGCCAAATGAACAAGTCCATGTCCTCCTCCTTCCTTGGGAAGAAAGAGAACAGACAGGGGAATCCTGCAGCTTATCCCCCCAAAAAAATAACTAAAACAGATTGAATCTTTGCAAGTAAATTAGAAAGAGGAAAAACAGATTTTCTCTAAACCAGAGAAGAGGACAGCAGATTGTTAATAACAAGTGTCCTCCCTCTATAGGACATGCTCGGTAAGAGCCACTTCCATTTCTTCAAACGGCCTTCTATTTTTTCCAGAGCGTTATCCCAGTTATTTTTGCATCACACACTCCTCACCCAAAAACACACCCAAATACATCACCCCTCCTTTCTTCCAGGTTAGCTCTCCTGGTAGAGATAGAGGGCTAGATTTATCAAGCCGTTTGCGCCTGTTTCCAGGCGCTAATCGGTCACAAAGACGGACGTACGGACAAACGGGGCACTTGGGTAAAATCGCAGATTGTCCTCCACATGAACGAGAAGAGACAAGTTGCGCTTTCAATATGCGTTCGTGGGAGGGTCGTGGGGAAAGTGGGAGTTCCACCCAAAAAGGTGGGAGGAGAAGCGCAAAGTGCTCCTAATTATATATTCCGTGGTATTTACAAAGACTGGCAGTAAGAGCTGCGGGGGAAATTCTCCGCCTCTTAAAAGCAGGTCTGAACCAGCCGCAGTCGAGTTTCCTCGTAGACCTTTATGCCGCTGGTGAAATGGCAACAGTAATTTGAGCAAGACGAAGACATAGGCGAGGCTGAAAATGTTTGTAACACAAGAATCACACTTTGTCAGTGAACACAACATCATTAGCGTTACAGATCGAGCAGCCGTGCAATATTAGAGTTACTGGAAGAAATCAAAGATGACATTGAATCTCCCACTCAGCGTTCACATCCCATTCCAGCAGTTGTTAAACTCCTCGCTACATTACAGATATTGGCATCATTATTTCAAACAGTCATAGCATCAGCAGTGGGAATATCGCAGTCTGCACTCAGCCGTATCATAGCACAAGTACCGCTTCACTAGAGCGCAATCTACGGTATAGTGGGCGGAGAAAGACGCTGATTGGCTGATGGGTGTCAGGGTTGATAAATACTACGCAAAATGTGGAAGCATAGCGTGCGCTATTACCGAACTCGCATAAACAGACGCAGCGCAAACTGCGCTAGTGTTAGTAAATCTAGCCCTTAGTCTAAACACAGGTTAACATATGAGAGAAATATACACCCATGTCAACTGGTGATATCACAATTTAACATGGGCAAATGCAAACCTAGAAACTGTAAAGTAGGTTCATCTTTGCCTCACATACCGAAAACTAACTGATGTACAACAAACAGGCATGACCGCACTAACACTTTATTCAGTTTTGGGGGTAAAAATGAAACAAGTCAGTCACGCGTCAACTGATTATAGTATATAGTATATGTGTTTAATTTATGTCTGTGTCGACCCAGAATCGCGCTTTTTGTCTAATGGTAGCCTATACACTATCGTTATGACCATATGGCCATTGAATGTTTTGTAGCAAAGTGCTGATCCTCGTTTTCTCTCGGACGACTTATTGTTATGTCTCGTTAAGTTATGAAGTGAGTTGCAGCAAAAGTGATTTGAAGTGAAGAACATAAGCTTATTTTCTCACAGTTTGACTTTTATTTATCCCACACATAGCCTAACGTGTTGGCCTACTTTGACGACACAAAATGGTGATTCTGGTAGGCCCATATGATTACAAAACTTTGTAGGCTACTCGAGAGAGTTTGATAACATTAGATGTAGCTGTTTCAGATTCCTAATATGGGTCATATAAAATTAAACACAATCAGTCGACTTGCGGCGGTTGAAAAGACTGTTTGTGCCGAGATAGACCTACACATTAATAACAATGATAAATGATCACGTTTGCGCATGACTGACGTGTTTAATTTTTACACCCATAATGGAATAAAGTTTTAATACAGTCATAAAGAACATTAAAAAATGTGGTTGTGAAGAGGCTGTAGATTAACATAACACATCTACGTAGCCTACAGAAATATAATTATATTTCTTAAATGCCCATGTATAACAAGTTAATCTGAGCGGATCACATTTAGCCACAGATGACAGCTGTCTCCACGCTGCGTTCAGCTGGGTGTAAACACCTCAAATGTAGTTTCTGTTTTACATACATGCTGTATTTAAATATTAACAGATCTCAGTACACTTAATCCATGTTGTACTGTTATTGAATTAAGTTGTGATACCGTTGCAAGAACGTAGACTGTAGGTGGCTGTGTCGATGCCTGTTCACAATTGGCTACTGCAAACGTCAGTCCATCCATCCATCCATCTTCGTCCGCTTATCCGGTGTCGGGTCGCGGGGGGAGCAGCTCCAGCAGGGGACCCCAAACTTCCCTTTCCCGAGCAACATTAACCAGCTCCGACTGGGGATCCCGGCGTTCCCAGGCCAGGTTGGAGATATAATCCCTCCACCTAGTCCTGGGTCTTCCCCGAGGCCTCCTCCCAGCTGGACGTGCCTGGAACACCTCCCTAGGGAGGCGCCCAGGGGGCATCCTTACCAGATGCCCGAACCACCTCAACTGGCTCCTTTCGACGCAAAGGAGCAGCGGCTCTCCGAGCTCCTCACGGATGACTGAGCTTCTCACCCTATCTCTAAGGGAGACGCCAGCCACCCTCCTGAGGAAACCCATTTCGGCCGCTTGTACCCTGGATCTCGTTCTTTCGGTCATGACCCAGCCTTCATGACCATAGGTGAGGGTAGGAACGAAAACTGACCGGTAGATCGAGAGCTTTGCCTTCTGGCTCAGCTCTCTTTTTCGTCACAACGGTGCGATAGATTGAATGCAATACCGCACCCGCTGCGCCGATTCTCCGACCAATCTCCCGCTCCATTGTCCCCTCACTCGCGAACAAAACCCCAAGGTACTTGAACTCCTTCACTTGGGGTAAGGACTCATTCCCTACCTGGAGAAGGCATTCCATCGGTTTCCTGCTGAGAACCATGGCCTCCGATTTAGAGGTGCTGATCCTCATCCCAACCGCTTGACACTCGGTTGCGAACCGATCCAGTGAGTGCTGAAGGTCGCAGGCCGATGATGCCATCAGGACCACATCATCTGCAAAGAGCAGCGATGAGATCCCCAGCCCACCAAACTGCAACCCCTCCCCACCCCGACTACGCCTCGATATCCTGTCCATAAATATTACAAACAGGATTGGTGACAAAGCGCAGCCCTGGCGGAGGCCAACCCTCACCTGAAACGAGTCCGACTTACTACCGAGAACCCGGACACAGCTCTCACTTTGGTCATACAGAGATTGGATGGCCCTGAGTAGAGACCCCCTCACCCCATACTCCCGCAGCACCTCCCACAGTATCTCCCGGGGACCCGGTCATACGCCTTCTCCAAATCCACAAAACACATGTAGACCGGTTGGGCATACTCCCAGGCTCCCTCCAGGATCCTTGCGAGAGTGAAGAGCTGGTCCGTTGTTCCACGACCAGGACGGAATCCGCATTGTTCCTCCTCAACCCGAGGTTCGACTATCGGCCGAACCCTCCTTTCCAGCACCTTGGAGTAGACTTTACCAGGGAGGCTGAGAAGTGTGATACCCCTATAATTGGCACACACCCTCTGGTCCCCCTTTTTAAAAAGAGGAACCACCACCCCAGTCTGCCACTCCTTTGGCACCGTCCCAGACTTCCACGCAATGTTGAAGAGGCGTGTCAACCAGGACAACCCCTCCACACCCAGAGCCTTGAGCATTTCTGGACGGATCTCATCAATCCCGGGGCTTTGCCACTGTGTAGTTGTTTGACTACATCAGTGACTTCCGCCTGGGAAATCGACGACAATCCCCGTTATCCTCCAGCTCTGCCTCTAAACATAGGGCGTATTAGTCGGATTCAGGAGTTCCTCAAAGTGCTCCCTCCACCGCCCCTATTACCTCCTCAGTGGAGGTCAACAGTGTCCCATCCTTACTGTACACAGCTTGGATGGTTCCCCCCCCCCTCCTGAGGTGGCGAACAGTTTTCCAGAAACACTTTGGTGCCGACCGAAAGTCCTTCTCCATGTCTTCTCCAAACTTCTCCCACACCCGCTGCTTTGCCTCTTTCACGGCAGAGGCTGCAGCCCTTCGGGCCCTTCGGTACCCTGCAACTGCCTCCGGAGTCCTCCGAGATAACATATCCCGGAAGGACTCCTTCTTCAGTCGGACGGCTTCCCTGACCACTGGTGTCCACCACGGTGTTCGTGGGTTACCGCCCCTTGAGGCACCTAAGATCCTAAGACCACAGCTCCTCGCCGCAGCTTCAGCAATGGAAACTTTGAACATTGTCCACTCGGGTTCAATGCCCCAGCCTCCACAGGGATGCACGAAAAGCTCCGCCCGGAGGTGTGAGTTGAAAGTCTGTCGGACAGGGGCCTCCTCCAGACGTTCCCAATTTACCCGCACTACACGTTTGGGCTTACCAGGTCTGTCCAGAGTCTTCCCCACCCCTGACCCAACTCACCACCAGATGGTGATCGGTTGACAGCTCTGCCCCTCTCTTCACCCGAAAGTGTCCAAAACATACGGCCTCAGATCAGATGAAACAATTATGAAATCGATCATTGACCTTCGGCCTAGGGTGCTCTGGTACCAGGTACACTTATGAGCATCCCTATGTTCGAACATGGTGTTCGTTATAGACAATCCATGACTAGCACAGAAGTCCAACAACAAACAACCACTCTGGTTTAGATCAGGAGGCCGTTCCTCCCAATCGCCTCTCCAGGTGTCTCCATCATTGCCCACGTGTGCGTTGAAGTCCCCCAGCATAACAATGGAGTCCCCACTGGAGCCCCATGCAGGACTCCAGTCAAGGTCTCCAAGAAGGCCGAATACTCCGAACTCCTGTTTGGTGCATATGCACAAACAACAGTCAGAGTTTTCCCCCACAACCCGCAGGCGTAGGGAGGCGACCCTCTCGTCCACGGGGTAAACTCCAACACAGCGGGCGCTCAGCCGGGGCTTGTGAGTATCCCCACACCCGCCCGGCGCCTCACACCCTGGGCAACTCCGGAGAAGAAAAGAGTCCAACCCCTATCCAGGAGTATGGTTCCAGAACCGAGACTGTGCGTAGAGGTAAGCCCCACCAGATCTAACCGGTAGCGCCCACCTCCCGCACCAGTTCCGGCTCCTTCCCCACAGAGAGGTGACGTTCCACGCCCCCAGAGCCAGCGTCTGCCGCCCGGGTCTGGTCCGTCGAGGCCCCTGACCTTCACTGCCACCCATGTGGCATCGCACCAAACGTCAGTGTGTTTTCCAAAACTTTTCCGTTATCAGTGTTATATTTGTAGCCTATCATTCCGTTATTAATCTGACTTCAAGTTAATTTGAGATGCTTTCATACAGGGATAAGTGAAACATACTTTCTGAGGTGTTTGCACGTAATGTTTGTGGCGATAGCAACGACTGATGCCACATTAATTTGTGACAACTTCTATCCCGTTGACTGTTTTATATTGAATTCTACGGACGTACATCATTCATCACGTACATCACTATGGTAGTCTACACTATTACTCATTCATCACATTTGGACAGGACTGTCAATCTCCCATTTTGTAGCGATTTGGATATTAGGCGCAGGTGTGGAAAGGTGAAATACCAGGTTTGTGCTGGTGTCTTTGTTGTTAGCTTGTTTGTTATCGAAACGGGCCTACCTATATAGTTTGGACCCCGTTTTATAGCTAACTAACGCGTGAATGTCACTAGATAATCTAAAAAATCGGTGTGTCCGTGGTTTACAGTCAGAGACCGTGGTAGAGACACACGACGTTACACTCGCCAGACAACGAGTGATATTTTCGTAACAAAAACGGCTAATTTGTTCATGTATATCTGTCGGATCCAAAACTATTTTCCCAGCAAACAGTTCCTACCGTAATTTTTTCAAATTAATGTGAAAAAGAGGCGAATTGATCAGAATTGTTTACTGCAGCGGTGCAGCCCCGCCAGCAACAGATATCACCAGTTCATTCAAAAACCAGTTAAACCGAAACACCGGCCGGCGCGGACAAGAACGGACCAAATGACCCTCCTCCCCACTTCATGGTATCAGAAGTCGCAAAAACAACATAACTGAAGCCTTCAACTTTAAAACTGAACGTTACATTTACATCAGCCGTGTTGTCTTTCAAAATCATGAAGTCTTCTGTGACACACTACGTGTTTGAGTTTCGGGGAGTTGCACCCAAGAAGAACCATTTTAATGGGAGACATCAGCTGGCCGTACCGCGACAGCTCTTTAGCCAAATCATCAGTTTTAATAAACGGAGGTGCGTTTGAAATCGTGATCCGTTTAGCTGGGCTCACCAGCGGGAGAACCGGGGTGAAAGTATCCCGGATTACGATTCCTTTCTCCACCACAGTGTCAACCTTCGCCACATCATCCAGGAAAATAACCGCAGCCCTGTTCATACGGGAGGCAGACTTCACACTGTCAAAGCCACAACCTCCCCGACAGCACAGCTGGCCTCCTCAACTGAACAGCCGACATGCGGGGAAATCCTCACCGCATGTCGGCCTGTTAGCTTCTCCAACCACGGGCATGATGCCCGGCTGACAACCAAACTACCCGAACAAAACCCTCCACCAACTAATAACTAACAACCACACAACAAAATAAACACATATACAAAACCCAAAATAAACAGAAAAACAAAGATAGAAACTCACACGCTCCTTAAGGTGTAGACACATATATCCGACTGCCGACCGTTGACAGAAAACCCCGTCGACATGATCAGTCGCTCAGGGGCGTCGGACCGGGGGTAAAACCGATACTGATTACCAGGGCCCAAGGGGAGAGAGGGCCCTTGAAAAGTCTGGAATATATTTTATTTCACCTGGATATTGTCATTTCCGAATTCAATTTCATAATGCATGTCAGATGAAATGTAAAGTTAGTGTAATGGCTGAATAACTTGGTTGACTGACTACATTTTGTATAAAAAAAAGACTATCTAAGGTCTCACCCACCCCTTGCTAATGCGCCAAATGGTTTAGTCCATCTGCACGCATTTTGTTTAGTTAGTTCAGTTGAGCGTCTGGTGGAGCGCAAACTTCTGCTGTAGAATTTCTCAAAGAAAGCCAAATCAGGCTACTAAAAAGAAAGGAAAGACAGGAGGAGGAGAGAAAACGAAAGGAGGGGAAATAATTGGTAACTGACTTCTTTTCAAAGAAAGGTGAGCACTAACTAGAAAACCAAATCCATGGTGCTAAACTGCTTGAATATCTCCGTGACCGTTAGTGCTAAAAACAAACTGAGACAGCCCATAGAAAGAGCCGAACATACACATTCAAATGATAATTTGGTTATACATGTAATCTGAGGTAAAGGCTAAATAAATAAACTACACTAGCAATGCTGTTTGCATATAACACACCATTGTAATAGCCTAATTTAAAACATGTTTAATTTTAAATGAATAGGCTATAATGTCTATAATAAGCAATAATAGGCTAATCAGTGTCATAGGTAGCTTGGTAGCTCATTGGTAGATACATATCATGTCAACATTATAGTTATGTCAGATTCAGTAGATGTTAACATTGTGAAACACCTGGCCTTCAGTTTCAGAAACTGTCACAGCAGGGAGCAACAGACCCCTCATCCTCCTCTTTGGATTTGAGACAAGGTGAGCTGATATCAAAATTAAAGCAAACCATGTTTAGCCATTTTGACTGAAAGGTGTTAAGTAACACTAACATCTTAGTGTGTTTTATTATATTAGGTTACAATTAGGATAAGAGGTTAATATCAGATGTATCCTTCATAGAGAAAGATGATAGAGATGATCTGATTGAGGATGATGGCAGTGAAGAAAGCAGTGAGCTCTGAACACAGTGTGGAAATGAGAGCTGAAGAACTGGAAAGTTTTTGCCAGAGGATCCAGGACTTTGGCCAGATAAATTAACAGATGATCAGAGATACACCATAGTACGCAGGCTGGCAAGTAAAGGTACAGAGAAAACCAACAAAATGTAGTAGTAACCACAGTAAAGTAGGCTAGAGAATGTTGAGAAAGGAGGTTTGAAATGTGTGTTATCAGGCTACTCTAAGCATTACAGTTAATAGTTATTACCCTATAAACATCTAGGCCTACAGATTCATGTGTACAGAGGCCCGATTATTATTATTTTTTTAGTTGGGAGGGGGGTGAGTTGAGGAACATGGGGGCCCATAAGGACTGCCTATGCATAGGGCCCAAGGTCTTGTGTTACGCCCCTCCAGTCGCGTCCCCGAGGTCCAAAAAGCTGCCACAGAACAGACCAAAAAGACGAGAGGAGACAAGACGTAATACGTCTCTATAACAGCAGGCGGCGCTAATCTGTAATGTCGCCCAAGAAATGAAAACCGGCAGCTGATTGGACGAACACGTCACATGGGTTTGTTTTCTCCGGAAATCCAAAGCCAGACTGTCATGGCGGCTCGTTCAGAATACGATATCTCATATTGGACTAAAATAGTTCACTGCAACGTGTTTCTGAAAACATTTGAAGAGAGAAACAGGCCGTGCAGTTGCTGAATCTGTCTTCATTTCAGATCAACAAAGGTCAGTTTAGAAGATTTTCGTCAGATTTTGAGAGACTCTAGTCACCTCATTCCTCTCGTCATTTCCGGGTGAGTCCCGACGGCCCTGCCGCCGACCGAACATGTCAGGTCGGCCAAAATGAACGCCGACAGCCCCCCAGACGGACGACGGCACGGGACACACCGAACAGACTCGAGTCCCCGACCTCACCAGACTGTCCCACGGCCGATAATCGGCCTGATGTGTCCCGGCCCTTAGACTCACTCTGCACACATCCACTCAGAGAGAGAGAGAGAGAGAGAGAGAGAGAGAGAGAGAGAGAAAGAGAGAGAGAGAGAGAGAGAGAGAGAAAGAGACAGAGACAGAGAGAGAGAGAGAGAGCTAATGTGTTTGTTTTCTTTCTTACATTTTTTGTTGTTGTTTGGTTTGTTGTGTTTGATGTTATATTGATATACTGTTGTTGTTTTCATGTTTTTCTTTTTCTTTTTAAATTTATATTTTAGTTTACTCAATGGATTGTATGTATGCATGTTTTCACATCGTATTATCCTTGATGCTTTGGCAATATTGTTATTTCTGACATTCACGCCAACAAAGCAATTTGAATTAAGAGAGAGAGAGCGAGAGGGAGAGAGGGAGAGAGAGGGAGAGAGGGAGAGAGAGAATGATGTAGTAACTACCTGGTGTTGTTGGTGTGTTATCTGTTCCCACTGTTGTGCTTCCTTTTGATTTTGTTATAAAACAACAAAACACAACAAATGGTGTTAAAATACTTCATATTTACTATCTGAAGAAACTAAACAAGAAAGAATAATCATCTTAAAAGTTTAAATGTATTAAATAAAACCAACTGTACCTGGTTTCTTACAAGAGGACTGGGGGCCGACATTACACAGCAGCGTGTTTCCATTCTTCTTATCTGTCACGTTACACTTCAGTAACTTCTGATTAAGATGAGGAGAAAATGTCACACTGGCTGAACAGGTATGAGGTGTTATCTCCACGACATTCTCATTCCCCTCATACAGCCACTTCACTGAGTGATCACACCCATCATCACTCAACACAGAGCAGATCAAGGTGACTGTATCATCAGTGTTCTTCTGTTCTACCACTGGTGAAGATGGAGATATTGAGAGAGAAAGACAACAAGAGTTAAATTAACTTCATCACTGTAATCATAATTATTGTAATGTTTCAGTATATTGTTCTAACAAGACAGTTAGTAAACATTATGATGTAAATACTCACTGGTAACAACAGACAGATGAACCACAGCATCTGGACCTTGTTGTGGTCCTCCTGATCTGTAGAACTGTCTGCAGGTGTAACGACCAACATCCTCCTCTGTGACCTTCTTTATAACCAGAGAACATTTCTCTTTAACACTCAGTCTGTCTGATTTAGCTTTGGGAATCTCATCATTAATCTGTCCAAAGTCTATCAGCTCTACTGCTACTGCTTCCCCTTTACGACTAGAAAGCCAAGTAGTTTGGTCACAGTTGTCCTGAATTATCCCATTTTCACAAGGCAGAGTGACTTCATCTCCAGCTCTGACAGTGACGGAGAGGAGGTTTTGTCCAGCTACTGCTGTTGAAGATTTGAAGAAAAATAACTGAGATAAGAATTTGGCCTTTATGTTTATAGTTAGGTTATGTGAGAGGATGATCATTGATTAAAATAGAGATCAGCAAACTTGCCTTAATCAAAATCCACTTGACACACCATTTTCAAAACAAACAGCAAACTTGGCTGTTTAATTTATATCAATGTCAGTCACTTAAATACTATCATTAACATTTCTTTTAGTCATATATGTGTTTTGGGTCCTTACCTGTAAACTGAAGCAGCAGAATCACAAATAAAGTTATTTGATTCCGTCTGAATTCAGCCATCGTGCCTCTCCGTCTCTCTCTCTTGTTCTCTCGCCCTCGACTGTCAACGTTTTTGACTTCTTGAGGAGAGATACAGCGGTTACTTCCCCTTCTGAGTAAGGTGTGACTTCCTTACAGTGACTACATCTTTGTTTATCCTTCCTTTCAGCTGCTGAATTCAGAGATCAACTTTTCATCTTTTTAATTTCTTGACGATATCTAAACAGCCAAAAAGCCAGATGTTGTTCAGTGTGGAGATAAAGTACTTGAGCCACTGATGAGTTTTCAGACGAGTTCTCATCCCCACAGATGATGAGGAGAGAATCTGTTGCTCTGTCTTTTGACCAAACCCCTTTTTATTTAAAGATTAGTGGTTTGTTGGTTCCTCATGCAGCTTAGTGTTGTTTTCTAAGAACTGAAGGGGAAGTGTTTCGGTGAGAATGTGGTTAACACCAGCAGCAGAGCTCTGCTCTCTGTTTTACCCTCCGATGATAAGCATCTGTCTCTTTTACAGTACTCCTCCCTAAACATAAAGGCATGGACCCATTTTATTTGATCGCTCTGACAGAAATGTTTTAACTCTCACTATATTTTAAAGTGGCAGTAACCCTGCTGATGTAGCTGGTTGAATTTAGATCACTTTTCATGACCTTAGCAACCTTTCTAACTTCTTCTTTTTTACCTTCAAGAGAGAGAGTTTTAACGTGTGGAGAGAATCTGCTGCTCTGACTGGACTGATGACCAAACTCCTTCAGTCATCCTTAAAGAGGAACGTTGTTTGTATCAGGTGAGAACTGTAACTGAGTTGTAGTAGTTGGTGAATGTTTCCATCCACCCCCAACTAAATGTGTCATGTCGGTGTCACCGTCACCACATTGGAAGCAGCAAGAGGCGGGAAAACATTCCCACTGACCTGGTGCAGCTGCAGCCGGTAACATTACCTTCACAGCAGCAGAAGAAAGAAAGTGAATCTTAACCCATCTGTACGGTGACCGACAGGGGCAAACGCACTGTAACTAAAAAAAAATAGAAATGCAAATAGACCAAACACAAGATAATTTAAAAAAAAAAACACACATGTGCAGCATTTAACAAACGCGCTGCAAATACACACAACACAACCAAATACACAACCACATACCCCTTGTTTGCTTTTGTTTTTTGTTCTGGTGCAATCAAGATACTTTTTTCGATCCTCAGTCGAAAGTTGTTAGAAATTACTACACACAGGCCTGAAATACACACACACATGCTCAGGACCTATTCATGCACAAATGGAGAGCTGTGGAGCGAGTGGACTGCCAGTGCCCTGAACGGTGGGGGGGCGGGAACAGTGCCTTGCTCAATAGCAAAGTCATGATGCCATGTTGCTCTTGGGGATCACTATATTATTTGTTGGAGCTTTTTATGTTATTAACAAACACAAAGTATTCTCTACATTGTAAAATAGATTTGAACCAGATTGGTAATGTGCCAGACATTTGCAGCAGGACCACAGAAATAAAGAATGACAGGTTTGGTCTTTACTGGACAGTAACAGTAAGGACACATTACATTCTGTATCCTGAATAATCACTTTTACAGAATCTATACAAAGAATATCTATAGCAACGAAGATTAACTTTCCACTGTGAAATGCATGATACAGTTATACAAAAACACCTTCCGGCAGCATGCTTGGATCACCCTCAAAAATAAAAGATCATGTTAAAACATAAAAGTAAAAAAATAAAATATGTTCTTTTCAGGTTTCCTAAAACATCAATTTAGAGTGAGTTCAGGAGCTCATTTATTAAGAGGTTAGTAATGCCGCTGTCCATGGTGCTGAAGTGGATGAATACACTTTGAGGGAGATCACTTTACGTTTATCAGTGTTTTCTGCCCCCAAATGACAAGCCTTCAAACATGGACTGGGTTCAAAGTTCAGAGGTCAATATTTCAAAGCAGGAGTAATGTATGCTCTCCAGACTGACATATGTTACTCTCCAGGTTGAGACCTTTCCAACGATGTGTTTAATATAGTCCTACAACAAGGTTTTAATTTTCACATATCATAGGGACCATTTTGCAAGCTATATGCCTACTTTATTGTCCTCAGAGGGATATTTGCCATTGAAATAAATTAGTATAAAAAACGTGACCCCAACACGTAAATCTTCACAATTACGTAATGGTATCACGTTCTAATAGATTTAATTTTGTAATGCCATCACGAACTGACGTGAGACTGGGTTGGGCGCAACATCCGAGTTTGAGCCCCCGGAGGCGGCTCTGCGGCCCGGTTGGCCGACCCGCCCGACCAAGCGGGACCCAACCCAGTCCTCACTTTAGATGGACTCACATCATGTAGTCAACTAATCAGTACTAACTCATGAGTTAATCATGGATTGATGTGTTGGTAAGTGCTTGTTAAAGATGTATTAACACTAACTATCCGTACGCATATTTCTGAAGGCATATCCAAATAGAGCAATACATGTGTGTGTCCAGGTTCTGTTAGCCTTTGGAACTCATTTATAAATGGTTTGTAAAGCAAAGAAAGTACTCACTTTAGATGGGCTCACACAGTATACTTAACTAACCAGTAGTAACTCATGAGTTAATCATGGATTACATTATTGGTAAGTATTTGTAACAGATGTGTTAACACCCCAGCTATTAGTTTAGGCCTTTTTCTAAATCATAACATTTTATTTAAGACATGAACAAATGTAGGTCTAGATAGTCTGTTAATCATTAACTTCCTAGTTATAAACAACCGTTTACGTTCCTGACAACCTAGTTGATAATGGTAAAATTACTTAATTTACAAATAGTTAATGCATCATGTAGGAATTATTAAAAAATATACTGATAAACCTTTTACATGGGCTTACTTACTATGGACCAACCATTTACTAACTGCATTTACAAATGCTTTACTGATTAGAATGAATGTAGGAACTATGCTTTACAAATGATGAACAAATAAATTACTACTAGTTTGTAGATAGTTTATATAGGAAAATTATCTAATTTACCAATGTTTTTTGCAATACTTAGAAAGTGTCAAACTTCTATTTATAAACATAATTTTCGAGAGCCTTATTTACTATGAACAAACCATTTTTGAGTGTGTATACAAATGCTTCATTCATGAGAATTAACATAGGAGCACTGCTTTACAAATGATGAACAAAGCATTTAGCAATAGTTACTAACTGGTTTATAATGGGAAAATTATTTCATTTCCAAATGGTTGTTTCATTATTTGTTAAGTATAAATCATGTACTTACAAACATATTTTTCAAGATAGGCTTATTTACTATGAACAAACCATTTATAACTGTGTATAAATGTGATTAAATGCTTTACTGATGATGAATTATGTAAGAACAATTAATTAATAATGATGAACAAACCATTAACTAATAGGCTTATTTACTATGAACAAACCATTTATAATTGTGTGAACAAATACTTTACTCATGATGAACTATGTATGAACAATTAATAAGTAATAATGAACAAACCATTAACTAAAAGTTAACTAATGCTTATTAAATGATGAATTATGGATAGTTATTATAAAGTGCTACCGAGTTATAAATAAAGATTTATTACTATTGTGATGTTATTACATGTTGCATAAATATCCTCAGGGAACTGCTTTACATTTCCTTTGTTCCTCTCTGTGTATTTATATTTAGTACATCTGTATTGATATTTTTTATGTTTTCACTAAATCTTTGTACCTTGTTTGTATATAATACAAAAGCACGATTTAAAAACAACAAAAACACAACAGAGAACAGAGGACAACCGAATCATGTTCAGCAGTTAGAACTATCACAGTTTAGTTCTAATCGTGGTCAACAGTCAGAGCTTCCAGCTTAAAGGATTGTTACTGAAAAGAAATCGGTTTATGAAAATGAACTTTGGAGATTGCTGATCTTTGAGGATTTCCCTGGTTGGTGAAGTTTTTAGGGATCTGTTCATTATGAGTTAAGCTGACAGGTGAAGATTCCAATATTTACTCCAAAACACCAGTGAATATCCAAAGCTATAAAATGTCTCTCGGGTGCTGTGGTCTCTTATGTGTTTGCTCTGTTAACGCTGGGGGGTGTGTGGCTTTTGCGAGGTTTCTGCCAGCCAGTTTATGTTATGTTAGCAGGCAGTTTACAAACGGATAACCCCGTCATTGACATATCATATCAAAATATGTCTGAGTTTATTTGCAAAGCTTATATCAGTGAACAAGCATATTGCTACTCCCCACAGTAGGCTGCTTGAAACACCAACTATCAACACACAGGACGAGTTAACAAATCACAGTCCTTGTGGTCTGCGTCGCCTCGACGAAAAGCTACACATTTTTTGAGGTGCACGTCAAGCTACGGCGGAGGGCTGGGAGAGGGGTCCACTGCGACGTAGAGGGGTCTTCGGGGGTACGCCATCAATTCGACGCAGAAGCATAAATCAGCCTTTACTGTACAGTAAATTCAACACAATATGGATGAAATTAAATTGTGAAACAAAGTAACCTTTTGTGAAAGTGCAGATTTTGCAACCATGTAACAACTGACATGTTCACTTTGCTGCAGATTTTATCTGCTCATTAGATCATGAAAAGTCTTGTGAGTGAAGGTGACATGTTGGTCTGATGGTGGCGATAGAGGACAAGTGAAGGAATCACCAATCACCAGGACTAAATCTGTGAGTAAAATGGTGAACTTGTTAGCAATCAGTTGCTGATTTACACATCCAGCAGACGCAGAGAATCACAGATGCTTTTGGAGTTGTGTTTCTTTGGCTGCTCAACACTCCACTTTCTTCACCAGCTAGTCTCTAACTGTGTCTGTGTGCTGTTTGCTGCTGAGCAGGGAGTGTACAATGCCTTTTTAAAGCCTTTTGTGTTGGAAAATGAGGCTCTGAGAGCGCTGAGTGTGAAACAGAACAGTAAAGTTTTTGGCCAGACAGCAAAACAATGAGCTGAAACTCACTATGAAGCTCTGTAAAGCACAAGGGAGCAGCAGATTCAGCTGATAATTTTGTGTAGGTTCATCACATGAGCAACCCCTTTTCATTGCCACATTGTCATTGTCATATACATTGTTACCATAGGAACATTGATTGTAGCCACTTTAAAAGGCAAAAAAAAGCCCCAAAAATAATCTTAAAAACAAAGAAATCCATCTGCTACTTCAGAATCACGGACAGTGGCATTGATAGATCAGAATATAGTCTAGATGCTCAAAAGACATTTAGGAGCTCTTCCTGCTTCTGGCCATGGTCGTGCTTGTTAATCTGAACTCACCATTGGCAGGGCTCAATCTGAGGGGCGGGATAAACGGTTGTCTTTCAAATTCCCTCTGCACGCAATAGGATAGCGCTACAACCAACCAGAGCAACACTAGTTGATAGATTCAACTTTTGCCGTATCCGGTCGGCAAAACTCTGAACACATCTTCCTTTTTTAAGAATGACTTCAGTGCCGTTCTTTGTTCTTTTCTCAAAGAAAAGCTGAACTCCAAGTCTTCCAGAGTCGCGGCCAAAACCAATTCGAAAGACTGCTTTTCGCCAGCCGCAGCAGCCATAAGCCCGCCCACCGACTCTATAATTATGTGATTTAGAGCTGTCAATCTTCTTCTATAATACAATTCAAATTCCATTTTATTTTTTTTATATTCAAATAATATTCGAATATTTAATGCTCAATTGCAGCCTGTTAAATATGTTCTACACTACTCAGGCTTATGCATTGTTAATGCCACTACAAGCATGTGGTTGTTGTTACACGTTCTGTCCACTAGAGGGACTTCTAACATTATAGACTGGCCTCGAGGCGACCTGCACGCAACTTTGTTTACATTCATTTTCCACCACGAGCACACAGCGCAAACAGCGACAAACACAAATCAACAGAGAACTCTTGAATGAAACATGATCTAACAAGTGAAGCGGCTCTGTTGTAAAGTCTAACGGTGCTCGGATAGCACAATGACATCATGTTAGGAAGCACAGCCGAAAACCATTTGTCATAAACTAGGTAAGTAACAGACGATGCTAACGGCATTAATAACCAAGCCGAATGGTGCTGTTACTATTTTAGTGATTTATAACCAACATGAATCCAGCAGATTGTCACGTTACTGAGAATACAGCTGTAAGAAGATAATATGACGTGGAAGCTAACTCTGACAGCTGTAGGGGAGCTAACATAAACTGTAGCTTTCTCCATGATGCTCCCAGCTACGCTAACGTTACCTCCCGACACAGTTAAGAAACCAGAACGAGCTAACTATTGATAACGTTAGCATTTTGGCTCGGTGGGTGGAGATTTTAAAGTCATGTTAAAACTATTTCCCGTCCTCCTTACGATTTCCAGCCGGATCCTGTCACTCCCCAGTGCACCAACGTTACTCGCTACGTAACGTTAGCTCTGTGATGTTGTACTAACGTTACTTGGTACGTAATGTTAGACCTCAAAATGCCTTGAGTTTCTCGCTCCCGCTGTTATTGTTCATACGGCGTGACATGAATCACACATGCGGGTAGGTCAAGGCGAGAAGAGGGAGATTAGCTAACGTTAGCCAACATATTTATAAAAAAAAGTCACATTCGAATAGTAATTTCTTCATTTGAATAGTATTGATTTTTTTACTATTCAAATTATATTGGAATTTCGGTATTTCTTCCAACAACTCTAATGTGATTGGCCCAGCCAGAGTTCGCAAGCCAACAGAGAGTTGCTAGACGGAAACTGGCTGCAAATGACATTTCTAGGTTACTGCATTGTATATAAAAGTATGACAATAAAGTTTCTCTTTTTTTAATTTCTAATACATATATACACTGAGATTTTAAAACTGGAGCAAAGCTTTACCTTTAAAAGCAATGAGTCAAATCTTAACATCAAGATGTGATTGTTAAACTGAAATACAAGTTACACTTCAGTTTTTAGATAAAACTCAAAATGATGTTACAGTTTTTCTCTTTTTCTGGTGAGTTGATGTTGACATTGTTGATCAGTGGAGTCTGATAGAAGCTGAAGGTTCTCCAACGTTTTCATAGGTCACTGTACCTTCATCTTCATCATGATGCTCCTGTGAAAAACACAACAACACACTGGAGATTCTGAGATCAAATGGAACAAATAAATCTCCTTTGTTGCTGCAGCCACTTAGACTCAAAACAATCCAGTCAGCATTCTTAACGTAAATAGTGAAATATCACAAACACAAGCTTTTGATTATTCAGTTTCAACACTCACAGCATTGCCATCCATCTGGGTTCTGTTTCCTGAAAAGAAAAAAAAAGAGAATACTTTAGTTTCCACGCTGTAAATCTAAATCATTCTTCTTATCTGTCACGTTACACTTCAGTAACTTCTGATTAAGATGAGGAGGAAATGACACACTGGCTGAACAGGTAAGAGGTGTTATCTCCACGTCAGTCTCATTCCCCTCATACAGCCACTTCACTGAGTGATCACACTTATATGTCAACACAGAGCAGATCAAGGTGACTGTATCATCAGTGTTCTTCTGTTCTTCCACTGGTGAAGATGGAGATATTGAGAAAGAAAGACAACAAGAGTGAAATTAACTTCATCACTGTAATGATAATTATTGTAATGTTTCAGTATATTGTTCTAACGAGACATTATGATGGAAATACTCACTGGTAACAACAGACAGATAAACCACAGCAACTGGACCTTGTTGTCGCTGACAGAAGTAATGACTAGCATCCTCCTCTGTGACCTTCTTTATAACCAGAGAACATTTTTCAGTAACACTCACCCCATCATTAATTTGTCCACAATTAACCAGCTCTACTATTGCCTATTTACGACTAGAAAGCCAAAGAGTTTGGTCACAGTCCTGAATAATCCCATTTTCACAAGGCAGACTGACTTCATCTCCAGCTCTGACAGTGATGTAGAGGGGGTTTAGTCCAGCTACCTCGGTTTAAGATGAGACAAATATAACTGAGATAAGAATTTGGCCTTTATGTGTATAGTTAGGTTATGTGAGAGGATGATCATTAATTACAACAGAGATCAGCAAACTTGCCTCAAAATCCATTCGACACATCATTTTCAAAACAAACACACTTGGCTATTTCATTTTTATCAATGTTAGTCACTTAAATAATATCATTAACATTTCTTTTAGACATGTATGTGTTTTGGGTCCTTACCTGTAAACAGAAGCAGCAGAATCACAAATAAAGTTATTTGAATCCGTCTGAATTCAGCCATCGTGCCTCTCCATCTCTCTATCTTGTTCTCTCGCCCTCGACTGTCAACGTTTCTGACTTCTTGAGGAGAGATACAGCGCTTACTTCCCCTTCTGAGTAAAGTGTGACTTCCTTATAGTGACTGAATCTTTGTTTATCCTTCTTTCAGCTGCTGAATTAACAGATCAACTTTTCATCTTTTTGAATTTCATGTAGATATCTAAACAGCCAAAAAGCCAGATGTGGTTCAGTGTGGAGATAAAAGACACAAGTTCAACGAGTTCAACAAGAGAAGCTTGAGGTCAAAGTTATAAATAAACCTGTAGAGTATCAGCTGAGATCTGAGTTGTGGGAGTTGACAGTGATCGTCTCTACTCACCCAGCCTCCAAAACCACAACACAACACATGTCACTTCTGATTCAGAGTCAGCTTCATGGTGACGACACATAAATGCAGAAATTATTCAAAATGCTCGCCCACCAGAATTTGAGACATGACGCACCCAGTGCAATATGCCCATACAAGGAAAATTCTGATGTTTTAGTGGTTTGTTGGTTGCTCTTTGCAGCTTAGTGGGATTTTCTAAGAACTAAAGGGAAATGTTTCAGTGAGAATGTGGTTAACAGCAGCAGCAGAGCTCTGCAGGTTTCACCTTCTGATGATGATGACCAAGTAAGGCTCTCAGACAGGGCTGATACCAGTGAGGTAGCACAAGGGGGGACCAATAATAAGTCATGGTGAGGCGGAGAAAGAAAGAACAGAACTCAGACTGGAGTAGGTGGTAATGAATCTTATTTCCTCAGTGCTGCAGCAGGCTTGATGTTCCAGTACGTGGCGTGGCTACTGGCAGCAGAGGATTCCAAAGGTGGCTTATTTTCACTGGTAAGCAACAATCTGGCAGGGAGAGGAAAGTCAGACTGGCATTTGAAGGCAGATGATGGAGCAGGATGAGTAGCAGGTGCGCTGATTGGAATTGGTACCAGGTGTGAGGAGAATCAACAAGGGGGGGGGGACAGAAACACAGACAACCAAAAAACCAAAACACACCAAACACACGGCAGGCATAACAAAATGAAGAAATAAACCAACACACACACTCACACACACACACACACACACACACACACACACACACACACACACACACACACACACACACACATACACACACACACCAGACAGTCACCATGTGTGATATAGGAAAAATTGGGTAAGATGGAACACAATGTAACTCTGCTAAATAAAATATCACATTCATTATTAGTTTCACTTGTTTTCATTATAAACAAATTGTATATCCAAATACAATACACATTTAGTACTATAGGCTCAGTCTGTCACTCTAAATCAGTGCTGGTTTCATGGTATCACAATTTTGGATAGTCGTCATGGAAACATTAATTGGTCGTGTGACAAGGGCTACGTTATGTCAAAAGCTCCAAAGTTAAGACAAAAAAACCACAAAGTGGGTGAAAAACTTGCATAGAACATGTCCGTCTTCATAAATTTGCAAAAAAATCTATAACATGCATGAAATCCTATGGTTTATGAGCTTCAAGACGGCGGACATCTTTGTTTACTGTCATAGTAAAGTGGTCTTTATAGTGGTAAACAGTGGTGGAAGAAGTTTTCACATCCTTTACTTAAGTACAGGTAATAATACCACACTGTAAAAATATTCTGTTACAAGTAAAAGTGCTGCATTGATGATTTTGTTGTCTTGTCTCTTCTTAAAAAGAGAAAAAGAAATAGGAACTATTGGGTCCATCCAATCCTGAGACTGCACAGAGAGCAAGGAGAGTTCCTCCTCCTTATCACAGAGCTGTGGGATTCTCCCTATCGACTCACAGTTTACTTCATCATGTCAGTGGCTCAGTTTGATGCTAAGCTAGCGATACTGGAGCCACATATTTAAAAGAAGACCACCAAAGACAAAGTGGACCAACTTGTGATGTTAAATATTTTTTTCAATTCAGGGGTGTGATGGTGTTTGGCTCTTTATGCTGCAATACAAGACATATTACCATCACAATATTAGTCTTCTCAGCTTGGTTTATGAGCAGTGCAGAATGGAAGCTGAGCAATAAAAGCAGCATCTTTTAAACTCTGAGCATGTGTTTCTATTAGAGTAGTCCTACCTAAACATAAAGGTGTGGACATAAACAATGACAGGTTACATCTTTGCTGGACAGTAACAGTAAGGACAGAGTTACATTCTGTATCCTGAATAATTCACTTTGACACAATTAAAGAAATAAAAGCAAAGAAAATGAACGGTAAAATGCACAGAACAGTTATACAAAAAACAACGCATGAGTTGATATAAAGCACTTTTTTATTTGCAGATTATATACTTCTCACTTATAAAAAAGAGACTCTGTTAAGGCTGAAAGCTAATTTAAAACCACACAACAAAGTTTAACAAGACATATTAGACTTCCAATAAATACGTTTCCAGCAGAGTTATGAATAAAAATGACTTATTATTGTGGTGTTATTACATGTTGCATAAATATCCTCAGGGAACTGCTTTGCATTTCCTTTTTCCCCTCTGTGTATTTATATTTAGTACATCTGTATTGATATTTTTCATTTTGTCACTAAATGTTTGTTTTGTGAAACCTTGTTTTGTATCTTGTTGTTTGCACCTTCTTTTGAGTATTCTGTTTTGCACCAGGACTAGAGGGAACAGGGGTGTCAGACTGGGGATGGAAATGGGACTAAGGCCCCAGGGTCCCTCTTATGAGGAGGGCCCAAGAAGATGCTAGAATGAATAGCTGTGGATGTGGGGAGGGGTCCATAAAGAATGCCTTTCTATAGGGCCCCGAATTTTGTGCTACACCACTGCTAGGGAAACACAATTTCTTTTTGTACAGTTCTGCACTGTATATGAAAGGATGACAACAGTGTCTCTTATTCTAATTTCTTGTCTATACAAAGAGATTTAATAACTCAGGCAAATCTTAACCTTTAAAAGCAATGAGTAAAATCTTAACATCAAGACTGAAATATTAAACGAGTTAGACTTAAAGCGTAACTCTCGCCACAATGCAACCTAGGATTTTTTTGTGAATTTACCGAGTCAAACTTTCAAACATTTTCATGTTGTGTCGAGCCTTCTAAGTGTTTTAAAAAATAGCTATTTTGAGGCTAGCATAAAAGTGCCCCTAGCACTCCCATTCAAAAGGCCATTTGACCGAAAAACGAAAATACGGTAAATATTAAAAGTGGCGATTCCGTGCTTTCAATGCTTTTAAACGAAAGTTTGACTCGGGTACATTCACAAAAAGACCCTAGGTTGCATTTTGGCGAGAGTTACGCTTTAAGCTTCAAGACTTGAGGTGTAAATACATAAGATAGCCTAATCCTCAAATTTATGATACAGACATTTTTTTTTCATTTCTTTTTATGAGTTGAAGTTGTTCATCAGTGGAGTATGATAGAAGCAGAAGGTTCTCCAACGTTTTCATAGGTCACTGTACCTTCATCATGATGCTCCTGTGAAAAACAACACAACACACTGAAGATTCTGAGATAAAATGGAACAAATAAATCCGGTAACACTTATAATAAGGGTATATGAATTACCATGAATTCATGCATGACTTTATGTATGAAAAAGCAGGAATTAATTCTTGTAGTATTTCATGAACTATCAGTAATGTACAAAGATTAATAACACAAAGTATCTCATGCATAACTTAATGCAGGAACAATACGTTAATTAATGCATCAATTAAGGTATTTCAGTCATCATGATTTCTGGTTTTTTATTGATGTTCACGTCTTCTTCATGGGTAAATCTGCAGTTAAAGTGACAGGCTAAAAAACGGAACTGTAGTGTTGTAATCATGATAAGTTAGTCTATATCCTTTGCTTTCCATTTCCGGGAATTGCTCCAGTGCTGCAGGAAATTCTGCCGGATGCATGTATTTTCTGTTTCCCTCCTCTTTCTTTGTGTTGTGATTCTAACCTCCGGTGGATTTCTGAGGACTATGGTTAACTGCTCCTCAGATCTCTGCAGGGTAAATCAAGACAGCTAGCTAGACTATCTGTCCAATCTGAGTTTTCTCTCGCACAACTATTTTGCAGTAGCTCTGTGCAGAGTTTAGCACCGCCCATGACTATTCTGATTGGTTTAAAGAAATGCCAATAAACCAGAGTTCGTTTTCCTCCCATCCTCTAATGCTATGTGGAGTAGCCAGACCCTCCTTCAGCACACTTTGGAGGAGGGTCTGGCAAAGCGAGACTATGACTAAGTAAACGTTACTTTTTCATTACTTCATCATGTTTGTGGCCCTTTGAATAAAGTGCTGACCTGCTCCATCTTGAACATTGATAAATAAGATAGTGGTGGCACGAAATTAAATGTATTAAGAATTAAAGGAGTGGGTTGGCAAACTACTACTGAGTTCATTACATTGACACAAAATACAGTATACTGCAGATGCATTTTATCAAATGCATTTTTTATTTTCATGATTTTCTTTTTTATTATTAAATTCTAAGTGTCTGTACACTTGGAATTTCTTGACAACTTTTTTATTTTCATTTGAGGGGTCACAAAGATGATTGCTGCATATGCCACCATTAATCACATTTTATTTATCAATGTTAAAGATAAACCAGGTCAGCAATTTTATTTGAAGGGCCACAAACATGATGTAGTAATGTTTAGTTTATCATGATTACAACACTACTATTCTGTTTCTCTAGCCTGTCACTTTAACTGCAAATTTAGCCATGAAGAAGAAATGAGCATCATTGATAAATCAGAAATCATGATGACTGAAATACCTTAATTGATGATTTAATTAACGCATTGTTCCTGCAGTAAGTTGTGCATGAGGTACTGAAAATCCTTGTACATTAGTGATAGTTCATGAAGTATTACATTAATGAAATCCTGCTTTTTCATGCATTAATTCCATTATTATTAAGTGTTACCAAATCTCCTTTGTTGCTGCAGCCACTTAGATTCAAAACAATAAAGTCAGCACTGTTTATTCTTATTGTAAATTGTGAAATATCACAAACACAAGCGTTTGATTATTCAGTTTTAAAACTCACAGCATTGTCATCCATCCGTGTTCTGTTCTCTGAAAAAAGACAAAAAAAGAGTTTCCACACTGTATAACTATGTTTATGGAATGGAATGGGAATGGAAATGTATTTATTTGAAACAGAGACAATGCACAAATAAACATTAAACTTGTAATACAAGAGAATATGTCTTGGGCCAGGTTATAGCAACAATTGCTAATTTCCACCTGTAGTCCCTGGGCAGGTATGACAATTATAAAAATAACAATTTTAAAAAGAAATTTAACAGGACTATAGATGATGTGGTGACCAAAGTAATTAAAAACAAGCAGTCTAGCAAAAAAACAAACAACAGGAGCCCCAACAGCCCACTCAGTCTCTCTCTGCCTCCTCCCCAGCACACACACTCAGACAGAAGCAGCAGCTTACGCACATTTGAGTACAATCCAACTCTAGACACTCATACATACACGGGTACACACACACAGACACAAATTTATCAAATCTTCTTGTTTATAAAAGGAAATATCACCTTTAGTTCTCATCCATATGTTGACTGCCACAACAGTTATTATGAGTGCTGCTAAACCCACAGACACCATGATGAACCACAAATAACCTGAAGATAAAAATAAACATGTTAAATGGAGATATTCACATTGGGGGGGTTTATTCTCATTTAGCATACCTTGTTTAGTTAGAGTGCCATCCTTTGCAGATGTTTTGTTTCTCCCCCCTGATTTAGGTGAATATGATATGAAATAACAAAACACAAAACAAATGATGATAAAATACCTCACGTTTACCATCGGAATAGACTAAATGAGAATGATTAATGTAATCTTCAAACTTTAAATTCATTAAATAACAACCAACTGTACCTGTGTTCTTACTAGAGGACTGGGGGCCGACATTACACAGCAGCGTGTTTCCATTCTTATTATCTGTCACATTACACTTCAGTAACTTCTGATTAAGATGAGGAGTTAATAATGACACACTGGCTGAACAGGGAAACTGTGCCATCTCCACGTCTTTCTCATTACCCTCATACAGCCACTTCACTGTGTGTTCACATCCATAATATGGAAACACAGAGCAGATCAAGATGACCGTATTATCCTCAATCACCTCAATCACTGGTGAAGATGGAGATATGAGAGAAAGGCAACAAGAGTAAAATTAACTTCATCATTGTAATCATAACTATTGTAATGTGTCAGTATGTTGTTTTAATGAGAGTTTGAAAATGATTTATGTAACTCACAGTAAACAACAGACAGATGAACCACAGCATCTGGACCTTGTTGTTGTCCTGATCTGTTGAACTGTCTGCAGGTGTAACGACCAACATCCTCATATGTGACATTCTTCATAACCACAGAACAGTTCTCTGTAACACTTAGTTTGTCTGATTTAGCTTTGGGAATCTCATCTTTAATCTGTCCAAGAATAACCAGCTCTACTACTGCTGCTTCCCCTTTATGACTAGAAAGCCAAGTAGTTTGGTCACAGTTGTCCTGAATTATCACATTTTCACAAGGAAGAGTGACTTCATCTCCAGCTCTGACAGTGACTGAGAGGGGGTTTTGTCCAACTACTGCTGTGTAAGATGAGACAAACATGACTGAGATAAGAATTTGGCATTTATGTGTATAGTTAGGTTATGTGAGAAGATGATCATTAATTACAACAGAGATCAGCAAACTTGCCTCAATTAAAATCCACTAGACACACAATTTTCAAAACAAACAGAAAACTGTTTCATTTATATCAATGTTAGTCACTTATATACTACCATTAACATTTATTTTAGTCATGTATGTGTTTTGGGTCCTTACCTTTAAACTGAAGCAGCAGAATCACAAATAAAGTTATTTGAATCCGTCTGAATTCAGCCATCGTGCCTCTCGGTCTCTCTCTCTTGTTCTCTCGCCCTCGACTGTCAACGTTTCTGACTTCTTTAGGAGAAGTTTATTTCCCCTTCTGAGTAAAGTGTGACTTCCTTACGGTGACTGAATCATTTTTTATCCTTCCTTTCAGCTGCTGAATTCACAGATCAACTTTTCATCTTTTTAATTTCTTGATGATATCTAAACAGCCAAAAAGCCAGATGTTGTTCAATGTGGAGATAAAGTGCATGAGCCACTGATGAGTTGATGAGTTCTCAGCCCCACAGATGATGAGGAGAGAACCTGTTGCTCTGTTTTTTGA
Organism: Perca flavescens; assembly: GCF_004354835.1. Taxonomy (NCBI): domain Eukaryota; kingdom Metazoa; phylum Chordata; class Actinopteri; order Perciformes; family Percidae; genus Perca; species Perca flavescens. The sequence goes on from NC_041348.1 coordinate 28,425,120, forward strand.
CCAAACCCCTTTTCAGTCAAAGTTCAACAAGAGAAGCTTCAGGTCAGAATGTAAACTTCTCACACAGAAGGAATGTTTATAGAATCAATTAAAATGCTGAAATTAGTCAATCTGCTCACACACCAGAAATGTACCCCTGGCGCAATATGTCCATACAGGGGAAAATTATGTAATGTTAGTGGTTTGTTAGTTCCTCATGCAGCTTAGTGTTTTCTGAGAACTGAAGGGGGAAGTGTTTGGTGAGGTAACAGCAGCAGCAGAGCTCAGCAGGTTTTACTCTGATGATAAGCATCTGTAGTACTCCTCCCTAAACATGAAAGTATGGACCCATTTGTATTGAGAGAAATGTTTTAACTGTCACTATATTTTAAGGTGGCAGTAGGCTCATTTTGCAATTTAATTTTAGGTCACAGACAGTTCAAGACCTGACCAATGTTTTTTTACCTTTAAGAGAAAGAGATTAAATGTGAGCACTGGCTGTCGACCTTTCATTGACTTTAAATCAATTATTCCATCTTTTAATTGTGTTGTGTGGATGGAATTTGGGGCATCTGCTTAATTATAGTGAGAGATTTAGCTGTTTGGCTCAATGATCTTTTTTCTAAAGTGAGCTGGTATTAGCATTACATTCCATTTACTAAATATTTTCAGAGAATTTAAAAAAATAATTTATATAGCAAAGACAATTTACTTTCCACTATGAAAAGCATAATGATCAGACACCTTCCTGCAGCACGCTTGGTCAACACCACAAAATTAAAATATATAAATAAAATATGTTCTTTACAGGTGTCCCAAAACATTGATTAAAAAATAAATGTACAAACTAAGACAGCAGATGATAAAATGCCATCACATAGTACGTTGATGTGTAAACTTTAAGTTAATAAACTGTCGTTCAGAAAAGTGGAGGTAATTAGTCTCTCTCTCTCTCTCTCTCTCTCTCTCTCTCTCTCCAAGTAGTTTACAGAAATTCATAGCCTACATGTAAATATGTTGGTGTCACATATATACTATTCTAATATAATTACTATACAATACTAAACAAATCTGTATTTGGGATCCTAAGTGGTTGTGAGTCCCTCAGGCAGTGGCAGGCAGATCACTGATCAGATCAGGTCACTGAGCCTGTATTTAGTCAGGATCCGTCTCTTCTTCGTATCTCTGACAGTGTGAAGATAATCTGTCGAATAAAAATGTTGTCTACTTGGTTTGCTTTCTCCAATGTTCTAAATATTGGTCTTTTGAATGATCACCATAAGAAGCTCATCCCTGTGTATCACCGGATGTCCAGTGACAGTGCAGCATGGAGGCACTCAGAATGCCAACGCATGCCTCAACTTGGTTATATGGGCCCAATGTCCAAAAACAGTCTTTGTGGGGAAATAAATGTGGTTGAAGCTGTATGGCTATTTCTATATTCAATGAGGGTGCCTCTGCCATGTTGGCTGTGATTGAGAAATTGTGGCTTCAGAGCACAGACTGTTAATGCAATGAAGGATGACAACATGGTTAGGATCTCAAAAGCCAATAGTGTCCATTCCACCAGTGCAAAGCGGAGCCTTAAAAGCGTAAGCACAGCCAAAAGAGTGAGACGACCCCAGCAGGAGATGGAGGAGGGCCCTACATATGGTACTGGCATGGATATGTAGACTGTAAATTAACTTGGGGGAACTAGGCTGTGTAATGGTTGTGTTCTGTCAGTTCGAAGTTTGTGGTGTAATGGTCTGTTTTGGATGTTATGATCAATGATGGATGAAGCAATAATGACTTTTGGATGTTAAACAGTGTGATACATGGATCTTACTTGGACCTGAAGGGATATCTGCATGTATTTCATGGCTTTCAATTGAAATTAGTGGAATATTGCTATAAAAATCTTTAAAGCCCGTTTTCTCAAAATGACTTTTCTCTCATACTTCAAGTCCGAACTCTCCACTTTAGTAACACCTTTATAGACCAAACCTTCCAGTCTTATACCTAGTTATATGAGGAAGACATTTACAGAGGGATTTGTAAAGAGATTATTCCTAGCCTGATTTCTATAACATTTTATTCCAAAAAACATGGCGAAAATCCAGTAGATATCCATAAATCTCTCTGTAGTTTTTTTCCCATCTAATATGTGAACAGAATGAAAAAATAATTTTGAACTTGGCTTCATCCAATACAACAAATTAGCGCATATTTAATTATATAATGCCTAATTTGCATATTAAAACTAAATTACAGAAAACTTGTAATACATTTTTTTCTCATCTTAATGTAAGTAATCAGCTGGGAGAGTTTCATGGTGATATCTGCTAGTTAAAAATGTTACCCTATTCAACTGTAGTGTCTCGCATTAAGAGTGAGTTCAGGTGCTGATTTATTATAAGGCATGGATACCCGAACCGGGTCCCAACAGTACTCGACGGGCCAGGCCGGGTTCGGACAGATATTTAGAAATTATGGTCGGGTTCGGGTCGGGCTCGGTCACATCAGCGCGATAAGGCATTTGTTGTAAAATGGTGCCGCGGCTCCTTTAAGAGAACTCAGTACGTGTTGGTGTGTGTGTGTGTGTGGAAAGTGGGCAGAAGAGATGGAGAAAGAGGAAGCAGATGTGTTGTATGCAAACGGAACAGAGTTGGTGCAATAAGTTTAAGTTTTGTAGCTATACTGTGCGGTGTCTGAAATAAACCCCAGACTGAAAGCCAAGTTCATTAATTTGCTCACCAGAAACGAGATATTAACCCTGACGATATTCGTGTTATAACGTTGGCCCTGGAGGCAACGAGTCTCCCCTGGTTTTCTGTCGGAAAAGAAGCAGGAAAGGTTAACACATTGAGCGTTTTAACAGCTTATTAACGTGCGCTTGTTGCCCCGTGTGCGCTGATGCCTCATCTGTTTACATTTCCGAATGCCTTCCTACAGTTTCTTAATGAAAGCTTTCCACACAAAAACGTAGCCTACATGTGTCATTACTATGAGAAAAAACATTGATTTTAACTGTGTCGGCTCTGGTCGGGCTCGGACATAAATATCTTAATACCTGTCGGGCTCGGGCCGGGTTCGGTCAGGGCTCTGTCGGACACGGGCCGGGCTCGGACAGAAAAATTCGGCCCAATCCGGACTCTAATTTAATAAGAGGTTTGTAATGTTGCTGTCCATGATGCTGAAATGGATGATGAATTTACTTGGAGTCACAGCATCAATTTATCGGTTTCAAAGCCGTGTAAAATATTCAAATACAAAGCACAATTAAACAACAACAACAACAACACAACAGAGAACAGATGACAACAGAATCATGTTCAGCAGTTAGAACTATCACAGTTTAGTTCTAAACGTGGTCAACAGTCAGAGCTTCCAGCTTGAAGGATACTGAAAAGAAATCGGTTTATGAAAATGAACTTTGGAGATTGCTGATCTTTGAGGATTTCCCTGGTTGGTGAAGTTTTTAGGGATCTGTTCATTATGAGTTAAGCTGACAGGTGAAGATTCCAATATTTACTCCAAAACACCAGTGAATATCCAAAGCTATAAAATGTCTCTCGGGTGCTGTGGTCTCTTATGTGTTTGCTCTGTTAACGGCGGTGTAGAGGTCGCTGGGATCAGCAGAGGCTCCGGCAGGAGAGGAGGAAGCTTTCACAGAGCTGTAGGTCACTGAATCACCTTCATCATCATCATCATCATCATTTCTAACCCGTACCTGAGAAGTGAGAAGGAAACAGCTCCCAACTTAAGGCTGTTTTATGCTTCTGCGTCAACTCCACGACGTAGCTACGCTGTCACTCCTACGGCGTCGTGACCCTTTCAGAGTTCTGTATCGGGGTTGCTTTGCATCGCGGTGAATTTCACCGCCATAACTCTAGGGGGGGTGTGGCTTTGGCGAGGTGTCTGCCAGCAAGTTTATGTTATGTTAGCAAGCAGTTTACAAATGGATAACCCCGTCATTGTAACCAAAATATGTCTGAGTTTATTTGCAAAGCTTATATCAGTGAACTAGCATGTTGCTACTCCCCACAGTAGGCTGCTTAAAACACTGACTATCAACACACAGGACGAGTTGACCAATCACAGTCTTCGTGGTCTGCGTTGCCTAGACGCAAAGTTAGACATTGTTGGAGGTGCACGTCAAGCTACGGCGGAGGACTCGGAGGGGGGGCAGCAACGTGGAGGGGTCTTCAGGGGTATGCCGTTGATTCGACGCAGAAGCATAAATCAGCCTTTACTGTACAGGAAATTCAACACAATATGGATGAAATTAAATTATGAAACAAAGTAACCTGGTTGTGAAAGTGCAGATTTTGCAGCCATGTAACAACTGACATGTTCACTTTGCTGCAGCTTTTAGATTAGATCATGAAAAGTCTTGTGAGTGAAGTTGACATGTTGGTCTGATGGTGGCGATAGAGGACAAGTGAAGGAATCACCAATCACCAGGACTAAATCTGTGAGTAAGATGGTGAACTTGTTAGCAATCAGTTGCTGATTTACACATCCAGCAGACGCAGAGAATCGCAGATGCTTTTGGAGTTGTGTTTCTTTGGCTGCTCAATGCTCCACTTTGTTCACCAGCTAGTCTCTAACTGTGTCTGTGTGCTGTTTGCTGCTGAGCAGGGAGTGTACAATGGCTTTTTAAAGCCTTTTGTGTTGGAAAATGAGGCTCTGAGAGCGCTGAGTGTGAAACAGAACAGTAAAGTTTTTGGCCAGAGAGCAAAACAATGAGCTGAAACTCAATATGAAGCTCTGTAAAGCCGAAGGGAGCAGCAGATTCAGCTGATAATTCTTTGTAGGTTCATCACAATGAGCAACCCCTTTTCATTGCCACATTGTCATTGTCATATATTGTTACCACAGGAATATGGATTGGAGCCACTTTAAAGGCAAAAAAGGCCAGAAATTATTCTTAAAAACAAAAACAAAGAAATCCATCTGCTACTTCAGAACCACAGACAGCGGCATTGATAGATCAAAAGATAGTCTAGATGCTCAAAAGACATTTAGGAGCTCTTCCTGCTTCTGGCCATGGTTGTGCTTGTTAATCTGAGATGTGGGACTTGCAGATTGAGTGAAAAATGAGCCCACAATGAGTCATAATGTGACAGGAGCAAACACTGCTCAGAAATGGCTTGGTTTTCACAGGGTTGACAGAAAGGGTTTTAATGCAAGCACTGGCTGCTTTTACTTCTGTTTAATTGAATGGAATTTGGGGCCTCTGTATAATTATAGTGAGAGATTGAACTGGTTTGTAAAATGTGTGAGCATAAAGAGTTTGAAAAGAAAATGCCCAATAACCGTCCCTTGAAGATGTCCATTATCAGTTGTTCATCTTTTTATGTTAAACTAACACAAAGTATACTCTATATTGAAAAATTAGATTTGAACCAAATTGGGAATGTGCCAGAAATTTCAACCAGAAACCATCTGGAGTGCAGCAGGACCCCAGAAATAAACAATGACAGGTTCTATCTTTGCTGGACAGTAACAGTAAGGAGAGAGTTACATTCTGTATCCTGAATAATTCACTTAGACAGAATTAAAGAAATAATAGCGAAGAAAATGACCTGTAAAATACAAAGGAGTTATACAAAACACAATGCATGAGCTATTATAAAGCATTTTATTTATTTGCAGATTGTATAATTCTCACTTATAATAAAGAGACACTTAAGGCTGAAAGCTCATCAAAACAACACAACAATATGTTAAAAACATATTAGACTTCCAATGAACATGTTTACAACAGAATTATAAAGTAAAATCGATGACATTGTCATCGATGATATTATCAGGGAACTGCTTTACATTTGTTTCCATTTATTTTCACTCTGTGTATTTATATTTTCCCCTGTATGTATATTTTTCTATTATTTCACTAAATGTTTGTTCCTTGTCTTGTATCTTGTTCTGTAACTGTTTTGTATCTTGTTGTTTTCACCGTATGTTGATTTGTTCATTCTTTTGTTTTGCACCGGGACTAGAGAACACGTTTCTGTTCCTGTATGCACTGTACTGCATTGTTAGCCTGACAAGCCAGACCCACATCCAGATGTTGGGTCTGGGAACTCAACATTGGCAGGGCTCAATCCGAGGGGCGGGATAAACGGTTGTCTTTCAAATTCCCTCTGCACGCAATAGGATAGCACTACAACCAACCAGAGCAATGCTAGTTGATCAACTTTTGCCGTATCCGGTCGGTAAAACTCAGATCACATCTTCCTTTTTTAAGAATGACTTCAGTGCCGTTCTTTGTTCTTTTCTCAAAGAAAATCTGAACTCCAAGTCTTCCAGAGTCGCGGCCAAAGCCGATTCCAAAGACTGATGCTCGCCAGCAGCAGCAGCCATAAGCCCCGCCCACCGACTCTATACACGATGTGATTGGCCCGGACAGAATTTGGTTTTTTCAGCTCGCAAGCTAACGGAGAGTTGCTAGACTGACCCTGGCTGCAAATTACATTTGCTGCAACTAGGGTGCGTCTAGATTTCAAGGCTCCTGCATTGTATATAAAAGTATGACAATAAAGTTTCTCTTATCTTCATTTCTAATACGTATATACACAGAGATTTAAAAACTTGAGCAAAGCTTTACCTTTAAAAGCAATGAGTCAAATCCTAACATCAAGATGTCATTGTTAAACTGAAATACAAGTTAGACTTCAGTTTTTAGATACGACTCAAAATGATGTTACAAATTTTTTCTTTTTCTGGTGAGTTGATGTTGAAGTTGTTGATCAGTGGAGTCTGATAGAAACAGAAGGTTCTCCAACGTTTTCATAGGTCACTGTACCTTCATCTTCATCATGATGCTCCTGTGAAAAACACAACACGCTGGAGATTCTGAGATCAAATGGAACAAATAAATCTCCTTTGTTGCTGCAGCCACTTAGACTCAAAACAATCCAGTCAGCACTGTTTATTCTTATTGTAAATAGTGAAATATCACAAATACAAGCGTTTGATTATTCAGTTTTAACACTCACAGCATTGCCGTCCATCTGGGTTCTGTTTCCTGAAAAGACAAAAAAAGAGCAGACTTTAGTTTCCACGCTGTAAATCTACGTTCATCAATTGTTCTTGTTCATTAGACATTCATTAAATCTTCTAAAAATAACATCTGTGAATATTCTCACCTTTAGTTCTCATCCATATGTTGACCACCACAACAGTTATTATGAGTGCTGCTAAACCCACAGACACCATGATGACCCTCCACCAGTCTGAAGAGAATAAAAACATGATATATATTTGGGCTGCAGCTTTCTGTTGTATTCAAAATCCTGTAGCTCAAAGGGAATAAACGTGCTTTCTCCAACGTGAATATCTCCATTTGGCAGCCAGTCGGTCTGACATTCATACTTTAGGCTTCATAAGAGAGAGAGAGAGAGAGAGAGAGAGAGAGAGAGAGAGAGAGAGAGAGAGAGAGAGAGATATCGAAACAGAATTAAAGTTCCTATGTACATGTCCCAAATATGAAGGCTTAAGAACCAAATATTTCCAAAAATTCGAAAAACATATACCACTCTTCACTACCTACACTGAGGACAACAAGCTTCCTTTTTTATTAGGGGAAGATAAAAACACAGCATGGCTAGCAGCTAAATATGTCTTCTCCTGCCACAATACAAGGCAACATAAATAGAAAATTGTATAGATTATCATTTCTTTTCTAATTTATTATTTTAGTTATTTGTATTCTTTTTTTTATATATTGTTTCAATGTACCCTCTGAGGGAACTGCACAGAAGTTGTTTTGTATCTGCATTTATATCATAATTATAATATTTTTACTTGTATTATTATTATTATTACATCATATGTATTTACTCCTTGTCATTTTATATGCATGTTTGTTCTTATGCTTTGGCAACACAGATGTATTTCTTTGTCATGCCAATAAAGCAACATGAAATTGAAATTGAAATTGACAGAGAGAGAGAGAGCAAGAGAGAGAGAGAGAGAGAGACAGAGAGAGAGGCAGAGAGAGAGACAGCGAGAGACAGAGAGAGAGAGAGAGAGACTACCTTGTTTTGATGTATTGTCTTCTCCCTCTGTTGTGCTTCCTTTTGATTGTTTGGAATATATGAAATAATAAAACACAACAAATGTTGATAACATACCTCATGTTTACCGTCTGACAAGACTAAACAAGAAATAAGTACAAAAAATAAATACATCAAATAAAACCAACTGTACCTGTTTCCTTACAAGATGACTGTGTCAGTCTGACATAGGGCTGGGCGATAGGGAAAAAATCAGATATCACGATATTCTTGACCAAATACCTCAATATTGATATTGGTGCTTTAACAAAATATCTTCACACTTAGATTTTAGATAAATAATCATCAGTAATGTGGATATAATGTCTAAGTGGGGAAAAGACAAATAATATAACAGCTAGAACAGTCTGGTAAGTTCGGAAAGTGACATCACTTTACTGTTATGCAGCCTTTAAAACCAGGAAAAAACAACACTTATGTCATATTACGATATTAAGATATCCAAAATCTAAGACGATATCTAGTCTCATATCACGATATCGATTTCATATCGATACATTGCCCAGCCCTAGTCTGACATTCATAGTTTAGGCTTCATAAGGAGAGAGAGAGAGAGAGAGAGAGAGAGAGAGAGAGAGAGAGTGAGTGAGAGAGTGATATGTACTATATATGTATTTAATATGATGAGATATATGAGAGTGATATGTACTATATATGTATTTAATATGTGATATGTACTATATGCATTTTCTGTAAACTGCTTTGGCAACAACAGGTCTTCTTTGTTCATGCCAATAAAGCAAATTGAATTGAATTGAATTGAGAGAGAGAGAGAGAGAGACAGAGAGAGAGTGTTCCATCTCGTTATTTACAAAATAATCTCTTTTCAACAGGCCAATAAATACGTACATAAATATACACTTAAATACATGTCATCACCTCCTGAGAAAAGATGAGTTGGTCTCCTTCAACAGAGAACAACAAATCACCATGGGCCCAGATCACACTGAACGGATCCACATCCTTCATCTCTTTATAATAATTAAAATCAATACTGATTCTGGCTTTCAACATCTGAGTAAACAGTAGATTCATATTAATATATACAGATTCATCCACCTTCCTCTTCCTGCTCACATACACAGCCATCTTTGATTGGCCCAAGATGAAGTTTAACAGCTGGCATTTATGTTTAGCAAACTTACTGTACCTGAACCCAAGGATGAACATTTGTTTGGAGAAAACCTCCCCTACCTTACTAAACAGTTTCTCCAGCAACAAGAACAACGGCAGCAGACGCACACACTCAGAATAACAATGAAACACAGTTTCTGTTTCATCACAATAAGGACATTTGTTACCTAACCCCAGGACTAATGACAGACAGGAACTTGTTGCCTGCCACTATCCCGGGTAGCACTCTCCACTGTAGGTCAGCTACTCTTTTAGTTAATGGTGGTTTGTATAAACTCCTCCACGCAGGTTGGACATCAGCCGCCAAACCCAGATGTCCTCGCCACGTTGGGTCAACTCGTTCATGAAACTTACCCTTATTTAAACACAGCACCTTCATTTTATAAAAGTCATTCCCTTTTTCCTCTTTCAGGTCTAAAGTGCAGTGCTTCACATCCAAAAAAACAAAAACAACATAGTTATCAAGACTGGGACAGACACATAAACCAGGGAAGGAATCGTCAGATTGAGGTGTAATCAGACCAACATTATATTCCTCCAACATTATGGATTCATGTCCAGACAGATTGTACTTCCAGTGATCCAACAGTTTGGTGATGATTCTGACTGATCTCACACCCAGAACAGCTGCCAAAGCAGTAGCATTGTTTAGTTTCGGACCAGCGATATCCACCACATTCCCCAGCGTGAGCACCCGTGCTCTGCAGAACACCTCTGTGATGGCAGAACCTGCCCAGCAGAGGTAATCCAATTGTTCTCCGTACACCACCGGTTCCTGTAGCAGCCAGTGTAAGGAGTCACCTTGCACCCTTCTCTCCTTGATCAACAGCTTCCACACTGTAAACAAGCCGCGATAGAAAGGAGGCAACGCCTGGAAACTCTGCTTCCTTACATCCATCAGGAACAGAGAATATTTTAATCCAAAACCCTTAAAGTTGTTCAGCACCCAATGGGCCAGAGGTCTCCAGATCAAGTCTTTAGGGCCAAACAGCAGTCTCTGGATGAACTGCAGGCTGAAAGCAGCGCCCCTGCTGGCCAAATGAACAAGTCCATGTCCTCCTCCTTCCTTGGGAAGAAAGAGAACAGACAGGGGAATCCTGCAGCTTATCCCCCCAAAAAAATAACTAAAACAGATTGAATCTTTGCAAGTAAATTAGAAGGGGGATCCACACAAGACAGTTTATGCCACAGAGAAGAGGACAGCAGATTGTTAATAACAAGTGTCCTCCCTCTATAGGACATGCTCGGTAAGAGCCACTTCCATTTCTTCAAACGGCCTTCTATTTTTTCCAAAGCGTTATTCCAGGTTTTTTTGCATCACACACTCCTCACCCAAAAACACCCAAATACTTTACCCCTCCTTTCTTCCAGGTTAGCCCTCCTGGTAGAGATAGAGTGTTCTGTGACTTATCTCCCACCACCACAGCTTCACTCTTAGCCCAGTTAACTTTAGCAGAAGAAATAAGATTAAAGATGCTCACATTCTCTACCAAAGTGTCGATATGTGTTTGCTTGTTCAAAACAACCATGACATCGTCAGCATAAGCTGATATTTTAACTGCTGAAGCACACCCAGGAAAACACACACCTAAAAGTTCCTTTCCAAAAAGTTCAATTAAAAGCTCGCAATATCACGGTACAGTACCTGAATCTTAGCAATGAAACCTGGGCTGAAGTCAAAAGCATTGAGCGTTTGCCACAAATACTGGTGTTCAACCCGGTCAAAAGCCTTTTCCTGGTCTATGGAAATAAGATCAGTATACATACCCAGTGAGCCAGAGACATCCAAAACATGCAGAATTAAAGTGAAATTATCACTCATTAACCTGCCGGGCACACAGTAAGCCTGGTCGTCTTGAACCACTTCAAAGCAAGAGCTTTGGACATTATGTTATAGTCCCCACACAGCAGAGAAACAGGTCTCCAGTTCTTTAATTCCTGTAAATCTCCTTTCTTTGGCAGCAGGGTAATGACTGCCCTTCTGCTGCTCAGCGGCAGACGTCCTCTACTCAAACCGTCCTGAAACACCTCCAGCAGATCTTCACCAATCACTGGCCAGAAGGTCTTGTAAAAATCCACAGGCAGCCCGTCAATGCCTGGTGCCTTACCATTCCCCAGGCTCATCAGAGCAACATACAATTAAATTAGGGACAGTAGATCTTCCAGCACGGTGTTGTTGTCAGCACCCACCTGAGGAAGCCCAGCAGCTGACTCAGCATCTTCCACATACTCCTCTTTGAACAGGCCTTTGTAGAACTCTAGGTCTTGAAGAGACCTGGTAATGTGCTTGGTGACACTGTGAGTATATTGCTGACAAAAAAGTTTCACCTGAACCTTTCCGAGATCCCACTACTGCTGCAACGATGGGAAACTGGACTTATGACTCCGGTGTATACACCACACACACCCAAATGCCTCTTTAAAAGAGTTATCATTTAAAAGTCCAGTGTTAAAGTGCCAATATGCGCTGTGCAATTTTACATTTTGAATATAAACAGAGCACTGGACAAGACAATGGTCAGTAAAACCAACAAGAGTAATTAAAGCTGCGAGCAGCGATGGACGGGCCCTCGCGCCTCTGCGCGCGTCGGGGTTACCGGCGGACTCCGCTCCTTGCGACCGCGCATTTGCGCGGCACTCAGACGCCGCGAATCGTCAACAATGAAAAGGGAACTCCCCACCGAGTACAACGATAGCTCACACAAGACTCTACGTTATACGGTTCATTAGCTGTGAAAAGGGGCGTGGCAAAAGTTTAGGGGGGTGGGTCAAACCATCACCAATTAAAAAGGAAGTCTGTGCTGAGTTCAATGATACCTCACACAAGACTCTACCTTAGATGGGTCAGCATTTATTCAAAAGGTCGTGGCTTAAGCATAGGGGGCTGGTCAAACCATGACCAATTAAAAACGAAGTCTCTGCTGAGTTCAATGACACCTCACACAAAACTCTACCTTAAACGGTTCAAATGTTAAGAAAGGGGGCGTGGCCTGAGTACGTGGGCGTGGCCATATTATAGGGGGCGGCTCAGTATCACACGTAGACCACACACTCTGAGTTTCATGCAAATTGGATGATGTCATATAAGGCAGATTTCCTGTTGCCAGCGGGGGGCGCTATGACCAAAAGTTAATTTTGTCCTGTAGGTGTCCTCAGGCATGGACCCTTGTCAATCGAGAGAAATTTCGGGCAGATACGACAACGTACACTCAAGTTACAACAACTTCTTTGTTCATCGCTAAACACTCAAAATAGCCGCCAAGCCAGGCCCACACCGTCTGACGAAAAGTTTTTCTTTTAATAATTTTTCATTGTTAAGGTGTTGGGATGGTACAGACCAAGTTTGAAGTCCATCGGATGAAATCTCTAGGAGGAGTTCGTTAAAGTATAGCACCTTGACTTTTAGGCCTACTTCCTGTTGCCACTAGGGGGCGCTATGACTTTAAGTAAATGTCGGCCTTTATTTGTCCTCAGGGTTGGACTCTTATGAATCCTGAAAAGTTTTGAGGTAATCGGACAACGTACACTCGAGTTACACCCACTTCCTCTCTTGGCGGCGAAACGCACAAAATGGCTGCCCTGCCATCAAGGTTAACGAAAACGAACGAAATAACGAAAACTAGATGGGAAAAAACATTGTCGTTAACTGAAATAAAAATAAAAACGAGGCATTACAAAAAAAACGATAACTAAACTAAAACTGTAATGTCTGTTTGCAAAACTAACTAAACTGAAATAACATTATCGAGTAAATGTCCTTAGTTTTCGTCTTTGTCAATGTCTTTCACAGAGCAAATACATTATATCTTTCAGAGTTGACATTTCCGACCTGTTTTATTCAGTCTATGCCGTAGACATATAGTTTCCGACTGGGAACCCAGAAATTCCGACATTCCACGTCAAATGGAACACAACATGTCCATGCCCCTCGCCTGGCATCATAGCGGTACCGAAAGTCTGAAGAAAGCGGCAGAGTCCTATCTGATTATGACTGTGTCAGATAAAAGCAAGTGCCTCGCAGTGGAAGGTGGTAAAATCAGTGGACAATTCCCACGAATTTGAAAGTACATTTGAGAAGCGCGCTCAAGGAGGCTAACCTAGCTTACCTTAACAAGCAGGGACAGGGCAAGGAGAACGCAAAGCCCCCTTCCCCCGAAACAGAAGCTAATATAACCCCGGTACAGGGCCCGGATGTATGGGGCAGGGCCAGGCAGCATGACGGAGACAACAGCAGGACAGAGAACACTACAGGAGGGCTTTCACCGGTGACCCGATAGCTGCTGGTTAGTAAATATGCACGAACACCAAAAGCGTGAGGACGCGTGGGTTAATATGTGGATTGATACTGGGATGTCTAGCTACACAACTGTGGGAGTCGACTGACTTCAAAAAGTTCGCCACTTTACTCGAACCAAAGTTCAAAACACCTGTTTATGTATGTCTTCTTTAGTCTGTTGGCTATTTAGGTTTTTTCCTGACACAGTTACTAACACATTTTGCACTTACTGCTGCGTCTTGTGTAGACTGTTTACATACAGTATCTCACAAAAGTGTTTTTTACATTTTAGTAAATATTTCATTATATCTTTTAATGGGACAACACTGAAGAATTACACTTTGCTACAATAAAGTATTAAGTGTGCAGCTTGTATAACAGTGTAAATGCACTCTCCCCTCAAAATAACTCAACATACAGCCATTAATGTCTAAACCGCTGGCAACAAAAGTCAGTACACTCCTATGTTTAATTCCCATAGAGGCAGGCAGATGGTTATTTTTAAAGGCCAGTGATTTCATGGATCCAGGATACTATGCATCCTGATAAAGTTCCCTTGGCCTTTGGAATTAAAATAGCCCCCCCCACATCATCACATACCTTCACCATACCCCCACATCATCACATACCTTCACCATACCTTGAGAGTGGCATGGGGTACTTTCCATAAAATCATCTCTCACTGCAAATCAAACCAGCTATTAGGCAAACTGACATAAAACCATGCCAATCTATGGTGAAGGGCATGTGATGATGTGGGGCTATTTTAATTTAACATAGGGTGTACTCACTTTTGTTGCCAGCGGTTTAGACATTAATTGCTGTGTGTTGAGTTATTTTGAGAGGACAGCACATTAACACTGTTATACAAGCTGTACACAGTGTAATTTCTTCAGTGTTGTCCCATTAAAAGATATAATGAAATATTTACACATATGTGAGGGGTGTACTCACTTTTGTGAGATACTGTATTTGTGCTCATCATCATATGTACATTTTATGTACTGGTGTTATTGTTGAATACATTGTGAATACATATTTCTAAAATTGTATGATGTTTATGTTGAGTTATTATTACACGATACTTTTTTCTGACCTTTGTGAATCTTGCCCCCAATAAATAACCCATATTAGAAAAGACTAAAACTAAGACTAAAACTAATAAAAACTAAACTAAAACCAAGCATTTTCAAAAAATAAAAACTAAACTAAACTAGCAAAACCGCTTTAAAAACTAATTAAAACTAAACTGAATTTGAAAACAAAAAGTCAAAAGGAAATAAAAACTAATGAAAAATGCAAAACTATAATAACCTTGCCTGCCACGGCCACGCCCTATGACGAAAAGTTTTTCTTTTAACAACTTTTCATCTTTACCATCTTAAGATGGCACAGACCGAGTTTGAAGTTGATCGGATGAAATCTCTAGGAGGAGTTCGTTAAAGTACGACATGTGGAAATGGCCAAAATCGCACTAATTTCGAACATTTAATTCAAAATGGCGGACTTCCTGTTGGGTTTAGGGTATGGCTCTAATGACATTTTTTGTACATCTTGACATGTTACATGTGTGTACCACGTTTCGTGAGTTTACGTTAAACGCACTGCAGGGGCTCAATTTTCTTAACTTTCTAGGGGGCGCTAGCGAGCCATTTTTGTGCGCCTATTCCCGAAACCCTTAAAATACATACATTTTCACCAGACTTGATGCGACCGCGAAATTTGGTGAGTTTTTGAATATATTAAGCCCCTCAAAAAGCCAATTCATTTGACGGGAAAATAAAAATAATAATAATAGAAAGAAACAATAATTCCTTCAGTTTCAATAGGGCCTTCGCCGCTGTCGGCGCTCGAGGCCCTAATTACACACTTTTTAAAGACACCAAAATGGTGTTTAAAACAATAAAAGCGATCCAGCCTGGCCAAAGACAACATGTTTTCTCTGGAATGACTCCAGGTGTAGTCAGTCGTTCATGTTAAAACCTCTCCACACATCCTCCATCAGACGCCTGAGTCGGGCCGAGGAAGCAGGATGAGGCTCCAGGTGATTACGATCTTAACTGGGATTCTCTGTGCAGTTAAAGTCACCTCCCAAAAAACAAAAAATCATCAGTACAATCCTGAATGACATCACACAAAAGGTTTAAAAATGTCACTTGTTCAATGGCCGAAACTGTAGCATACACATTTACAAAAATAAGTTTAACATTTTCATACTGAACCTTATTTTTTATAATGTGCCCACACATGATCTCCTCCACACTAAAGGAGCAGGGACGGAAGCCCTTAGAGAAGAGCACCCCGACCCCCCCACTGTTAGAGGCTTTATGGCTGAGAATAACTTCCCCAGGCCACTGCTTCTTCCACTCACTCTCATTCTCCACATCACTGTGAGTCTCCTGCACAAAAATAACATCAAGGTTTTTTAACTCCATCAGTTTAAACAGAGAAGCCCTTTTTACATCACGCTATCTTTCCTCAGCCACGCCACAGACCTGATAAACCCTCTCAGATCAGGGAAAAACTGCTCGGTCTTAACCGCCTTGATCCCTTTAGTGTCCTGCAGGAACTTCTTGATCTTCTCCAGAGGATAAAGAGTTAACTCCTCTACTTGGGATGATGTCCACTCACATTCCTCCTCCTCCTCCTCATCACCATCCTCATCACACAGATCCTCTAGCAGCTTTTTAGCTTTTGCCTCACTCTGCTCTTTGTTAGAACTGCTTTTTCTTTTGCTGGATCTTTTAGTTATATCCATCTCTTCGGACATATTTTCAGCCAAAACATCATCAACCACATTTGTAACATTCGGACTGCAGCTTCTCCAACACCGCATGGCCGCCATCCACGGGCATGATGCCCGGCTGACAACCAAACTACCCGAAACCCACCACCAACTAATAACTAACAACCACACAACCAAATAAACACATACAAAACCCCGAAATAAACAGAAAAACAAAGATAGAAACTCACACGCTCCTTATACTCACTGTGCACACACACTCACACATCCGGTCAGAGAGAGAGAGAGAGAGACAGAAAGAAAGAGAGAGAGAGAAACAGAGAGAGAGAGCTAATGTGTTTGTTTTCTTTCTTACATTTTTTTGTTGTTTGTTTTGTTTGATGTATTGATATACTGTTGTTGTTTTCATGTTTTTCTTTTTAAATTTATATTTTAGTTTACTCAATGGATTGTATGTATGTATTTTTTCACATCTTATTATACTTGATGCTTTGGCAATATTGTTATTTCTGACATTCACGCCAATAAAGCAATTTGAATTGAGAGAGAGAGAGAGGGAGAGAGAGAGGGAGAAAGAGAGAGAGAGAAAGAGAGAGAGAGAGAGAGAGTATGATGTTAAGTAACTACCAGGGGTCCGTTCCAGGTAGAAGGTTTAACAAACTCTGAGTGTAACCCTGATGTCTGAGTTGATTTACCCTGAGATGGGAAGCTCTGAGTTTTTGGTTCCAGAACAGCTGATTTGAGTTGGTTCAATCAACTCGGAGTAGGTTCACTCAGGGTTACGCGCGTGCACAAAAGGCAGCATGAATGGAGCCATGATTCTACGATTCACCATGGTAACAACCACAAACAAATGGGTCGGCGGAAATACTCATGCGCACAAACAGCGAGTTTGAACATGTATTTCGTTAAAAAAGCAAGACAGCTGCTGCTGCTGCAAAAGAGAGAGAATTGGTGTGTGAGAAAATTGCTACTCGAGTCAATGCGTAAGCATTCACAGTGTATTAATTTCCTATTCAATCACAGTTAACTTATAATATTACTGGTGAAAACTGGAATTGTATTACACCTATCATTTCATTTAGGTGCAATCCTGCGGGCGAAAAAGTAAACTATAACTAATCCCATTCTGAGGCTGCAGCACCATGATCATTAACAGAACTATAATGTATAATCATTTATTTCTTTTTAATGGCTCTACTGTCCAGGGAACACTACAAAAACGTTTAAAAAATGTTTCAGAGCGAGTCACACTTTTCTGATTGCTCTGCATACAGTGGCTTTACTATTACAGTATGATCCGCTACACTGTTGAAACACAAGAAAACTGCCGTTTGCAAAAAACGTAATGCGACACAAAGAATCTGCTGGGATGTTAAAGTCTGTCCACGATGGTTGATGTTAGTGATATGAGGACGGATAAGGTATCTACATATCTAATGGACTGTGATAAAAAATACCTCTCAAATCGGTTATGTGGAAATGAAAATACATCTATAGTCGGGACTAATACCGACGTAAACTCTCTGTGAATTAATACAGCTTTTTCATCAATGGGATCGTCGACAAAAGGACATGACATGTTTGAGAAAAAAACGTTTTATAATCTGCCTAATATAAACCAATACGTTTTTTTAGTCATGCAGATAAAACTGCATTAAAATGCGCCTGATACAGACTGAATGAATGAGGAAATGAGTTTCGAAACTCGAGGTTTCTTGAAGAAAACCTTCTCCCGACCAGGTTAGGTTCACAGACTCAGTTACCATAGTAACTGACTCTGAGGTTAAGTTACCTCTCTTTCTGGAACGGAAAACCGAGAGTTTCCCTCATCTCAGGGTTAACAAACTCAGAGTTTTCACTAAACCTGCTTTCTGGAACGGACCTCTGGTGGTGTTGGTGTGTTATCTGTTCCCACTGTTGCGCAAAACACAACAAATGTGTTAAAATACTTCATATTTACTATCTGAAGAGACTGAACAAGAAAGAAGAATCATCTTAAAAGTTTAAATGTATCAAATAAAACCAACTGTACCTGGTTTCTTACAAGAGGACTGGGGGCCGACAGTACACAGCAGCGTGTTTCCATTCTTCTTATCTGTCACCTTACACTTCAGTAACTTCTGATTAAGATGAGGAGGAAATGACACACTGGCTGAACAGGTAAGAGGTGTTATCTCCACGTCATTCTCATTCCCCTCATACAGCCACTTCACTGAGTGATCACACCCAGCATATGTCAACACAGTGCAGATCAAGGTGACTGTATCATCAGTGTTCTTCTGTTCTTCCACTGGTGAAGATGGAGATATTGTGAGAGAAAGACAACAAGAGTTAAATTAACTTCATCACTGTAATCATAATTATTGTCATGTTTCAGTATATTGTTCTAACAAGACAGTTAGTAAACTTTATGATGTAAATACTCACTGGTAACAACAGACAGATGAACCACAGCATCTGGACCTTGTTGTGGTCCTCCTGGTCTGTAGAACTGTCTGCAGGTGTAACGACCAGCATCCTCCTCTGTGACCTTCTTTATAACCAGAGAACATTTCTCTTTAACACTCAGTCTGTCTGATTTAGCTTTGGGAATCTCATCATTAATCTGTCCAAAGTCTATCAGCGTTACTGCTGCTGCTTCCCCTTTACGACTAGAAAGCCAAGTGGTGCTACTACACTTGTCCTGAATTATCACATTTTCACAAGGCAGAGTGACTTCATCTCCAGCTCTGACAGTGATGTAGAGGAGGTTTTGTCCAGCTACTTCTGTTGAAGATGAGACAAACATGACGGAGATAAGAATTTGGCATTTATGGGTTTAGTTAGGCTATGTGAGAGGATGATCACTAATTACAAAAGAGATCAGCAAACTTGCCTTAATCAAAATCCACTCGACACACCATTTTCAAAACAAACAGCAAACTTGGCTGTTTCATTTATATCAATGTTAATCACTTAAATACTATCATTAACTTTTCTTTGTGTCATGTATGTGATTTGGGTCCTTACCTGTAAACTGAAGCAGCAGAATCACAAATAAAGTTATTTGAATCCGTCTGAATTCAGCCATCGTGCCTCTCCGTCTCTCTCTCTTGTTCTCTCGCCCTCGACTGTCAACGTTTCTGACTTCTTGAGGAGAGATACAGCGGTTACTTCCCCTTCTGAGTAAGGTGTGACTTCCTTATAGTGACTACATGTTTTCTTATCTTTCTTTCAGTTGATGAATTCACAGATCAACTTTTCAACTTATTAATTTCTTGACGATATCTTAACAGCCAAAAAGCCAGATGTGGTTCAGTGTGAAGATAAAGTACTTGAGCCACTGATGAGTTTTCAGATGAGTTCTCAGCCCCACAGATGATGAGGAGAGAACCTGTGGCTCTGTCTTTTGACCAAACCCCTTTTCATTCAAAGTTCAACAAGAGAAGCTTCAGGTCAGAATGTAAACTTCTCACACAGAAGGAATGTTTATAGATTCAATTAAAATGCTGAAATTAGTCAATCTGCTCGCACACCAGATATTTACACCTGGTGCAATATGTCCATACAAAGGAAAATGATGTAACGTTAGTGGTTTGTTGGTTCCTCATGCAGCTTAGTGTTGTTTCCTGAGAACTGAAGGGGAAGTGTTTGGTGAGGTAACAGCAGCAGCAGAGCTCGGCAGGTTTTACTCTGATGATTAGCATCTGTCTCTTTTACAGTACTCCTCCCTAAACATGAAGGTATGGACCCATTTGTATTGGTGGCAGAGAGAAATGTTTTAACTGTCACAATATTTTAAAAGGTGGCAGTTGCCTCATTCTGCAATTTGAATTTAGATGACAGTTCAAGACGTGACCAAAGTTTTTTTTTACCTTTAAGAGAAAGAATAAACGTGAGCGCTTGCTGTCTACTTTTCATTGATGTCAGGGACGGTGAGGCAAGGTACAAGATTGTGGAACCAAAAGCAGACTCAGGAGGCAGAGAGTAGATTATGTAGGTTTTAATTAAAAACACACAGGAATAGGCAGCCAGGCAGAGCAACTTGGTAGGCAGCATATTCTCAAAAAAGGTCAAAAAACATGGCAGAGGTATCAGGCAGGGCTCAGTCAAGTATCCAAATTGGCAAAAACAGGCAGAGTTCGGTACACAGTTTGTCAGGCAAAAACACAGGCAGTACTACAGGCAGGGTTTAGTCAGATAACCAAGGTGGCAAAAACAGGCAAACTTATGTACACAAGTAGGCAGGGAAAAAGGAAGGATGATTGGCAACTCCCTTGTTGTCAAGCGGGAGGATGGAAGGAAAACCAGACTGGAGTCCAAGAACAGCAGAGGCATGACAGGTCACAGGCTCAGAAGAGGGGATTCTGGCCGAACTGTGACAATTGACTTTAAATCAATTATTCCCTCTTTTAGTTGTGTTTAACTGGATGGAATTTGGGGCATCTGCATAATTGTAGTGAGAGATTTAGCAGTTTGGCTCAATGTTTATTTGCTAAAGTGAGCTGGTGTAAGCATTACCTTCTGTTAAAATATTTTCACAGAAAATACAAAGCACGATTAAAAAACAACACAACAGAGAACAGAGGACAACAGCATCATGTTCAGCAGTTAGAACTATCACAGTTTAGTTCTAATCGTGGTCAACAGTCAGAGCTTCCAGCTTGAAGGATTGTTACTGAAAAGAAATCGGTTTATGAAAATGAACTTTGGAGATTGCTGATCTTTGAGGATTTCTCTGGTTGGTGAAGTTTTTAGAGATCTGTTCATTATGAGTTAAGCTGACAGGTGAAGATTCCAATATTTACTCCAACACACCAGTGAATATCCAAAGCTATAAAATGTCTCTCGGGTGCTGTGGTCTCTTATGTGTTTGCTCTGTTAACGGCGGTGTAGAGGTCGCTGGGATCAGCAGAGGCTCCGGCAGGAGAGGAGGAAGCTTTCACAGAGCTGTAGGTCACTGAATCCCCTTCATCATCATCATCATCATCATTTCTAACCCGTACCTGAGAAGTAAGAAGGAAACAGCTCCCAACTTAAGGCTGTTTTATGCTTCTGCGTCAACTCCACGACGTAGCTGCGCTGTCGCTCCTACGGCGCCGTGACCCTTTCAGAGTTCTGCGTCGGGGTGGCTTTGCATCGCGGTGAATTTAACCACCATAACCCTGGGGGGGGTGTGGCTTTTGCGAGGTGTCTGCCAGCCAGTTTATGTTATGTTAGCAAGCAGTTTACAAATGGATAACCTCATTGTAACCAAAATATTTCTGAGTTTATTTGCAAAGCTTATATCAGTGAACTAGCATGTTGCTACTCCCCACAGTAGGCTGCTTAAAACACTGACTATCAACACACAGGACCAGTTGACCAATCACAGTCCTTGTGGTCTGCGTTGCCTAGATGCAAAGTTGCACATTTTTGGAGGTGAATGTCGAGCTACGGCGGAGGATTCGGAGGGGGGTCCACAGCGACGTAGAGGGGTCTTCGGGGGTACGCCGTCAGTTTGACGCAGAAGCATAAATCAGCCTTTACTGTACAGTAAATTCAACACAACATGGATACAATTAAATTGTGAAACAAAGTAACCTGGTTGTGAAAGAGCAGATTTTGCAGCCATGTAACAACTGACATGTTCACTTTGCTGCAGCTTTTATCTGCTCATTAGATCATGAAAAGTCTTGTGAGTGAAGTTGACATGTTGGTCTGATGGTGGCGATAGAGGACAAGTGAAGGAATCACCAATCACCAGGACTAAATCTGGGAGTGATGGTCACAGAGACGCAGAAGCTTTTGGAGTGTTGGTTCTTTGACTGCTCAATGCTCCACTTTGTTCACCAGCTAGTCTCTACCTGATATCGGGTGATGACTCAGAAATGATGTTGGGAGACCTCAGAGATGACGACCAGTCCGGAGCGTACAAATCAAATGCAGCTTAATTCAAACAGTGAACAAACATTCATGACACTGAGACAACCATGAGCATACAAACGTGTCTGCTCAACGGTGACCAACATATACATAGAAATAGATCCCTTTTAAACTCTTTTTGTGCTCACACAGCTTAATATATCTATTTTAGTTGGAACAGTTTACTCTTAAACTGAAGCTTTTATGGCACGTTCTCCTAATAGATTCCCACATTCCAGGCTCCAATTCCTCTGTGTGACAGTTGTACCCAAACTCATAATAGATTCACACATTCCTGTGGGTGAAGGTTGTCCCCAGACTAACCTTCTTGTGTAGTACACTACATACAAGATATAAAATACATTTGAAACATGTAGGCTGAAATATCCAACCTATCACTAACTGTGTCTGGCTGCTGTTTGCTGCTGAGCAGGGAGTGTACAATGCCTTTTTAAAGCCTTTTGTGTTGGAAAATGAGGCTCTGAGAGCGCTTGAGTGTGAAACAGAACAGTAAAGTTTTTGGCCGGACAGCAAAATAATGAGCTGAAACTCACTATGAAGCTCTGGAAAGCCGAGGGAGCAGCAGATTCATGGGCCTCAGTATACAGAAAGCTGAGTTTGTTTGGAACATTATGATATGAGATCAGTAATTCAAAAATATAATAAAAAGGTGATTTTAAAAAGAAATGTAAAACTGCCCTTAGATCACATGGGGGTTAATATTAGGAAGAAAGTGAAATAGTGCATTCACCGAAATGAACTATTCCTTAACCCTCCTGTTGTTCTCGGCTCAATAAGTGAAAGAAATGTTGGAAAAAAAGATGTCCAAAACGTTGCAAAAAAGTTAAAATTTTGACCCAGAAAAAAAAAAGTTGCACGATTGATGGGAAGATAACACAAGAGTTAAACAGATCCTTCCACTTCCACTCAAAAACGTAACCTTCAGCACATCACGATCACAACGTATTGTTCTCTGTTTACTACAGAACCACAGTAAGTTGTACTGAGCAAATAGTAAGATTTGTGTAAACATTTTATTCTTCAGTTTTAAAACTCACCGCCTTGTCATCCATCTGTTGTTTCTTCCCTGAAAACACAAGAGTCGGGTTTAGCTTCCACATTGAAGACACAGCTTTATCAAAACTTTGTTATTAAAAGTTGAATCTGTGAATATTGTCACCTTTAGTCATCTTCCGTCTGATGACAGCCACAGTGATGATTACGAGAGCCAGTAAACCTATGACCGCAATGAGGTACGGCCACCAATCTGGAAGAACAACAAATGAAAACATGCAAAACATTTTGGCTACAGTTTTAAAAACATGTAGCTTAGAAAATACAGATGAGAACATCTAAACCCAAAGCCAAGAGTGCATTGACATTTATACTTTTACCTTCCAAAGCGGAGAGAAAGACTGAATAATACCCTAAACTTTGGAGTCAGTACCTTGTGGTGATGATGAAGTAACACTGACAGCAGGTGTTGTTGAGGTGATTCTGGAATTTTTTGCTGCTTTCAATTGTTCTCATCGTGGTTGATGTTGTTGCATCCTCCCCTGGACAAAAGAAATAACACAACAAACAAACCAACCAACCGTATGTCAATAACATACCTCCTGATTTACCATCTGCACCAATGCCACATATCAATTCAAATTGATCTTAAACAGCTCATCATATTCTCACCTGGTGTCTCACCTGGGACTGAGGGTGTCCCCATTTGTGGTGTCCAGGGAAAAGGGGAGCAACAATCAATAATAAGCTGGGTGGTTAAAGAAAGAAAGGAAACAGAACGATTTGTACCATTAAACTATCTATTTGTGAAGGAGAGGTGATGTCCAGTAACCGCTGTGAAAGAGAAGAGAGAAACATGAAAAGTAAACTGAAATATGAATACACTCTCATGCTGAAAGTTTTAGATACATCGGAAGTTTGCAAATGTGTTTCATTCTGTTGACAATTTTCACAAAACTCAGCATGTTTACAACAAACTGCAGACTTGTCTGTCTATTTTGTAACGTTTCTGGTATTTGTGTATATTATGTGTATTGTTACCTGTAAACTGAAGCAGTATCCCAAATAAAGACATTTTAATCCATTTGAATTCAGCCATCATGCTTCTCTCTCTTTCTGTCCCTTTCTCATGTTGAGCGATGTGACAGTTTTCAAGGCATCGTATCACTTTTTCTTTTAAAGCTAACCTCTTTACTTCCCCTCAAAAACCCTCGCTTCTATGCCCTCTTCTGCCGTACAGCCATTCCAGATACTGTCAGTGGGGCGGATGGTTAAGCCTGTATTAAAGGGGTTATTTCAGATACTTCCCTATGGTTTAGATTATTTCTTTAGAGAGACACACACACACCTGTGTTAATGGGTCCTCGCTACGGTGGAAACCCGATGACGAGACAAGAGGCTTTTGATTGACAACCTAGATGTCCCCCGTATGTAAAATACACAGCACGCAGGAGATCTTTACAACCAAATAATTACAATTGATTATTCACGTTCGGACAGCCACTTCTGCCTTGGTCACAGAAGCTTCCGCTCAGCTGGAGGATCAAAGGCCTGCTTGTCAGATCGGTCCTCTGGGTTGCTGAAAACCACGCGGTTAAAGAGGAGTCCCCACTTCCCCTTTCAGGGTGTTCCCCGCTCACACGGGTGAAGTGGAGGACCAGGAGAAAAAAAGGGAAAAAGGAAAAAAGTCTTCTAAAAAGGCAAAAAAGGATTTACAAGGTTTTTTTTGGGGTCACCTTGTTCAAGACGAACACAGGTGTTTTTTATTTTATTTGAAGCAAAATGTTAACAAGAAAAACAAATAAGAAAACAAAATGAAAAAATAAACTAAGTTCAATCGCTCAAAATGCTCTAAGACACAGGATACCCCTACAGCAAGGGTGAAGGTCAAGAGAGCAAAAACTCTAAGAGTCAAAAGGCAAGAGCTAAGAGCTTTTTGTTGGCAAAGCACCAATATTTATATGTACATTTTCATGGGGTTCAACCCCCCATCGCAGTGAGATGTGTTTTTCCATTTTATTTCACCTTGCATGGTAATACAGTCTTAATGCAGGTGTCAGGCGGGACATACAAAAAATCAACACTCACAAACCAAAATCAAAAGCAGTATTATAGTTTCAAGAGCAGAAATATATTTTAGCTGTTTTTGGGCTAACTCATGTCAAAAGCAGAAGCACAGTCTCAACTGTTCTTGAGCTAATACATTTCAAAAGCAGAAGTATAGTTTTGGCGTTTTTTTGGATTAATACAAATACATTTCAAAAAGCAGGAGTATAGTTTTAGCTGTTTTTTGGATTTTCAAATACCCTCGTTCAACACTCAGCTGTCAACTGTCAGACAAACTGAACTGATGCATGTTCAAAATAAAGAATCTACTTCCTGTGATGAGTGACGAGTTACTTTTGATTTCCTTGAATTTATATCTGACAGAACCTAATCTATTTTACAAAAAGGCTTCACATTTATAGTACATCTGTGCCAGAAAGTCTATGTAGAAATTTGTTTTTGGTACCAAAACATACAATTAATGCAGATTTAAAATATATTTATTACCAGACCTCATTGTATTATCAGTAATAATAAAAAGAAGACAGTTACTGACTTGATTAAAACTCTGAACTTATTCAAGTTTAGTCTACAAAATCTAGAAAACTATATTTGACTTTTAGCAAACATTTTTAAATCAACCTTAAATGAAAATGTCCTTAAAGATTAATTCTTCTGTACATGAAATATGATAAGAAACATGTCAAATAACATTTTGACGGATGCCTTTCAAATCTTTTAAAAAGAATTCAGCCATATAAAACCCAACAAAACCCAACATCATCTTGAGATGGTGTTTCAGTGCAGTGGACTCATTTTTCTGGTGAGTTGATGTTGAAGTTGTTGATCAGTGGAGTCTGATAGAAACAGAAGGTTCTCCAACGTTTTCATAGGTCACTGTACCTTCATCTTCATCATGATGCTCCTGTGAAAAAAACAACAACACACTGGAGATTCTGAGATCAAATGGAACAAATAAATCTCCTTTGTTGCCGTAGTCCTCAGAAATCCCACCGAGTTTAGAACGCCAACACAGAGAAAGAGGAAGGTAACGGACATCCAGTGGAATTTCCGGTGGCTCCGAACAATCCCGAAGCGAAACGTCGTGGAGATAGACAGTTTAGTTTACATTTTGGCTACACTGAACTTGTTATGTTGTGGACAGATCGCATATTGGAATTGCCGCAGAGTGTATTTTGTAACTAGCTACAGCTGCAGTGCACACACGGCGCGAGGGATTGCGTGATTGACAGGAGACACGGCGAGCTTTCCCTCTGGGACAGTCCATCTACTGTCGGCTGTTATTGAAAGGATGCAGGGGACAGGAAACGCGAAATAAAAACAGAGACTCTCAAAACAAAACGCTCATTGACAGTCATTAAGTTGTTTCCTGTACATCGGTAGTTTAATTTAAAAGAAATATGGACACTTTATGATCCATTTCATTGATTATAGTGGAGGCGTAGATTGGAACATCTGCTCCGCATCATCTTCATCATGATGCTCCTGTGAAAAACAACACAACACACTGGAGATTCTGAGATCAAATGGAACAAATAAATCTCCTTTGTTGCTGCAGCCAATTACACTCAAAACAATCCAGTCAGCACTGTTTATTCTTATTGTAAATAGTGAAATATCACAAACACAAGTGTTTGATTATTCATTTTTTAAACTCACAGCAGTGCCGTCCATCTGGGTTCTGTTTCCTGAAAAGACAAAAAAAGAGCAGACTTTAGTTTCCACGCTGTAAATCTACATTTATCAATTGTTCTCGTTCATTAGACATTCATTAAATCTTCTAAAAATAACATCTGGGAATGTTCTCACCTTTAGTTCTCATCCATATGTTGACCGCCACAACAGTTATTATGAGTGCTGCTAAACCCACAGACACCATGATGACCCTCCACCAGTCTGAAGAGAATAAAAACATGATATATATTTGGGCTGCAGCTTTCTGTTCTATTCAAAATCCTGTAGTTCAAAGAGAACGTGCTTTCTCCAACGTGAATATCTCCATTTGTGTCGGTCTGACATTCATACTTTAGGCTTCATAAGAGGAGAGAGAGAGAGAGAGAGAGAGAGAGAGAGAGAGAGAGAGAGAGACTACCTTGTTTTGATGGAGTTTCTTTTTCCTTACAAGATGACTGGGGGCCGACATTACAGAGCAGTGTGTTTCCATTCCTCTTATCTGTCACGTTACACTTCAGTAACTTCTGATTAAGATGAGGAGGAAATGTCACAATGGCTGAACAGGAAAAAGGTGTTATCTCCACGACATTCTCATTCCCCTCATACAGCCACTTCACTGAGTGTTCACACTTATCATATCCAGACACAGAGCAGAACAAGATTACTGTATCAGTGAGCTTCTGTTCTACCACTGGTGAAGATGGAGATATTGTGAAAGAAAGACAACAAGATTAAAATTAACTTAATTGCTGTAATCATAATTACTGTAATGTTTCAGTATATTATTCTAACAAGAT
The DNA here is from genome assembly GCF_004354835.1 of Perca flavescens. Classification (NCBI taxonomy): domain Eukaryota; kingdom Metazoa; phylum Chordata; class Actinopteri; order Perciformes; family Percidae; genus Perca; species Perca flavescens. The sequence continues at coordinate 28,452,759 of NC_041348.1, forward strand.
AGTTTGATAACATTATGATGTAAATACTCACTCTTGACAACAGACAGATAAACCTCAGCATCTGGACCTTGTTGTGGTCCTCCTGATGTCTTGAATTGTCTGCAGGTGTAACGACTAACATCATCACGTGTGACATTCTTTATAACCAGAGAACATTTCTCTTTAACACTCAGTCTGTCTGATTTAGCTTTGGGAATCCCATCTTTAATTCGTCCAAGACTAACCAGCTCTACTGCTGCTTTCCTATTACGACCAGAAAGCCAATCAGTTTGGTCACAGTTGTCCTGAATTATCACATTTTCACAAGGCAGAGTGACTTCATCTCCAGCTCTGACAGTGATGTAGAGGAGGTTTTGTCCAGCTACTGCTGTTGAAGATGAGACAAACATGACGGAGATAAGAATTTGGCATTTATGGGTTTAGTTAGGCTATGTGAGAGGATGATCACTAATTACAAAAGAGATCAGCAAACTTGCCTTAATCAAAATCCACTCGACACACCATTTTCAAAACAAACAGCAAACTTGGCTGTTTCATTTATATCAATGTTAATCACTTAAATACTATCATTAACTTTTCTTTGTGTCATGTATGTGATTTGGGTCCTTACCTGTAAACTGAAGCAGCAGAATCACAAATAAAGTTATTTGAATCCGTCTGAATTCAGCCATCGTGCCTCTCCGTCTCTCTCTCTTGTTCTCTCGCCCTCGACTGTCAACGTTTCTGACTTCTTGAGGAGAGATACAGCGGTTACTTCCCCTTCTGAGTAAGGTGTGACTTCCTTATAGTGACTACATGTTTTCTTATCTTTCTTTCAGTTGATGAATTCACAGATCAACTTTTCAACTTATTAATTTCTTGACGATATCTTAACAGCCAAAAAGCCAGATGTGGTTCAGTGTGAAGATAAAGTACTTGAGCCACTGATGAGTTTTCAGATGAGTTCTCAGCCCCACAGATGATGAGGAGAGAACCTGTGGCTCTGTCTTTTGACCAAACCCCTTTTCATTCAAAGTTCAACAAGAGAAGCTTCAGGTCAGAATGTAAACTTCTCACACAGAAGGAATGTTTATAGATTCAATTAAAATGCTGAAATTAGTCAATCTGCTCGCACACCAGATATTTACACCTGGTGCAATATGTCCATACAAAGGAAAATGATGTAACGTTAGTGGTTTGTTGGTTCCTCATGCAGCTTAGTGTTGTTTCCTGAGAACTGAAGGGGAAGTGTTTGGTGAGGTAACAGCAGCAGCAGAGCTCGGCAGGTTTTACTCTGATGATTAGCATCTGTCTCTTTTACAGTACTCCTCCCTAAACATGAAGGTATGGACCCATTTGTATTGGTGGCAGAGAGAAATGTTTTAACTGTCACAATATTTTAAAAGGTGGCAGTTGCCTCATTCTGCAATTTGAATTTAGATGACAGTTCAAGACGTGACCAAAGTTTTTTTTACCTTTAAGAGAAAGAATAAACGTGAGCGCTTGCTGTCTACTTTTCATTGATGTCAGGGACGGTGAGGCAAGGTACAAGATTGTGGAACCAAAAGCAGACTCAGGAGGCAGAGAGTAGATTATGTAGGTTTTAATTAAAAACACACAGGAATAGGCAGCCAGGCAGAGCAACTTGGTAGGCAGCATATTCTCAAAAAAGGTCAAAAAACATGGCAGAGGTATCAGGCAGGGCTCAGTCAAGTATCCAAATTGGCAAAAACAGGCAGAGTTCGGTACACAGTTTGTCAGGCAAAAACACAGGCAGTACTACAGGCAGGGTTTAGTCAGATAACCAAGGTGGCAAAAACAGGCAAACTTATGTACACAAGTAGGCAGGAAAAAGGAAGGATGATTGGCAACTCCCTTGTTGTCAAGCGGGAGGATGGAAGGAAAACCAGACTGGAGTCCAAGAACAGCAGAGGCATGACAGGTCACAGGCTCAGAAGAGGGATTCTGGCGAACTGTGACAATTGACTTTAAATCAATTATTCCCTCTTTTAGTTGTGTTTAACTGGATGGAATTTGGGGCATCTGCATAATTGTAGTGAGAGATTTAGCAGTTTGGCTCAATGTTTATTTGCTAAAGTGAGCTGGTGTAAGCATTACCTTCTGTTAAAATATTTTCACAGAAAATACAAAGCACGATTAAAAAACAACACAACAGAGAACAGAGGACAACAGCATCATGTTCAGCAGTTAGAACTATCACAGTTTAGTTCTAATCGTGGTCAACAGTCAGAGCTTCCAGCTTGAAGGATTGTTACTGAAAAGAAATCGGTTTATGAAAATGAACTTTGGAGATTGCTGATCTTTGAGGATTTCTCTGGTTGGTGAAGTTTTTAGAGATCTGTTCATTATGAGTTAAGCTGACAGGTGAAGATTCCAATATTTACTCCAACACACCAGTGAATATCCAAAGCTATAAAATGTCTCTCGGGTGCTGTGGTCTCTTATGTGTTTGCTCTGTTAACGGCGGTGTAGAGGTCGCTGGGATCAGCAGAGGCTCCGGCAGGAGAGGAGGAAGCTTTCACAGAGCTGTAGGTCACTGAATCCCCTTCATCATCATCATCATCATCATTTCTAACCCGTACCTGAGAAGTAAGAAGGAAACAGCTCCCAACTTAAGGCTGTTTTATGCTTCTGCGTCAACTCCACGACGTAGCTGCGCTGTCGCTCCTACGGCGCCGTGACCCTTTCAGAGTTCTGCGTCGGGGTGGCTTTGCATCGCGGTGAATTTAACCACCATAACCCTGGGGGGGGTGTGGCTTTTGCGAGGTGTCTGCCAGCCAGTTTATGTTATGTTAGCAAGCAGTTTACAAATGGATAACCTCATTGTAACCAAAATATTTCTGAGTTTATTTGCAAAGCTTATATCAGTGAACTAGCATGTTGCTACTCCCCACAGTAGGCTGCTTAAAACACTGACTATCAACACACAGGACCAGTTGACCAATCACAGTCCTTGTGGTCTGCGTTGCCTAGATGCAAAGTTGCACATTTTTGGAGGTGAATGTCGAGCTACGGCGGAGGATTCGGAGGGGGTCCACAGCGACGTAGAGGGGTTCGGGGACGCCGTCAGTTTGACGCAGAAGCATAAATCAGCCTTTACTGTACAGTAAATTCAACACAACATGGATACAATTAAATTGTGAAACAAAGTAACCTGGTTGTGAAAGAGCAGATTTTGCAGCCATGTAACAACTGACATGTTCACTTTGCTGCAGCTTTTATCTGCTCATTAGATCATGAAAAGTCTTGTGAGTGAAGTTGACATGTTGGTCTGATGGTGGCGATAGAGGACAAGTGAAGGAATCACCAATCACCAGGACTAAATCTGGGAGTGATGGTCACAGAGACGCAGAAGCTTTTTGGAGTGTTGGTTCTTTGACTGCTCAATGCTCCACTTTGTTCACCAGCTAGTCTCTACCTGATATCGGGTGATGACTCAGAAATGATGTTGGGAGACCTCAGAGATGACGACCAGTCCGGAGCGTACAAATCAAATGCAGCTTAATTCAAACAGTGAACAAACATTCATGACACTGAGACAACCATGAGCATACAAACGTGTCTGCTCAACGGTGACCAACATATACATAGAAATAGATCCCTTTTAAACTCTTTTTGTGCTCACACAGCTTAATATATCTATTTTAGTTGGAACAGTTTACTCTTAAACTGAAGCTTTTATGGCACGTTCTCCTAATAGATTCCCACATTCCAGGCTCCAATTCCTCTGTGTGACAGTTGTACCCAAACTCATAATAGATTCACACATTCCTGTGGGTGAAGGTTGTCCCCAGACTAACCTTCTTGTGTAGTACACTACATACAAGATATAAAATACATTTGAAACATGTAGGCTGAAATATCCAACCTATCACTAACTGTGTCTGGCTGCTGTTTGCTGCTGAGCAGGGAGTGTACAATGCCTTTTTAAAGCCTTTTGTGTTGGAAAATGAGGCTCTGAGAGCGCTGAGTGTGAAACAGAACAGTAAAGTTTTTGGCCGGACAGCAAAATAATGAGCTGAAACTCACTATGAAGCTCTGGAAAGCCGAAGGGAGCAGCAGATTCATGGGCCTCAGTATACAGAAAGCTGAGTTTGTTTGGAACATTATGATATGAGATCAGTAATTCAAAAATATAATAAAAAAGGTGATTTTAAAAAGAAATGTAAAACTGCCCTTAGATCACATGGGGGTTAATATTAGGAAGAAAGTGAAATAGTGCATTCACCGAAATGAACTATTCCTTAACCCTCCTGTTGTTCTCGGCTCAATAAGTGAAAGAAATGTTGGAAAAAAAGATGTCCAAAACGTTGCAAAAAAGTTAAAATTTTGACCCAGAAAAAAAAAAGTTGCACGATTGATGGGAAGATAACACAAGAGTTAAACAGATCCTTCCACTTCCACTCAAAAACGTAACCTTCAGCACATCACGATCACAACGTATTGTTCTCTGTTTACTACAGAACCACAGTAAGTTGTACTGAGCAAATAGTAAGATTTGTGTAAACATTTTATTCTTCAGTTTTAAAACTCACCGCCTTGTCATCCATCTGTTGTTTCTTCCTGAAAACACAAGAGTCGGGTTTAGCTTCCACATTGAAGACACAGCTTTATCAAAACTTTGTTATTAAAAGTTGAATCTGTGAATATTGTCACCTTTAGTCATCTTCCGTCTGATGACAGCCACAGTGATGATTACGAGAGCCAGTAAACCTATGACCGCAATGAGGTACGGCCACCAATCTGGAAGAACAACAAATGAAAACATGCAAAACATTTTGGCTACAGTTTTAAAAACATGTAGCTTAGAAAATACAGATGAGAACATCTAAACCCAAAGCCAAGAGTGCATTGACATTTATACTTTTACCTTCCAAAGCGGAGAGAAAGACTGAATAATACCCTAAACTTTGGAGTCAGTACCTTGTGGTGATGATGAAGTAACACTGACAGCAGGTGTTGTTGAGGTGATTCTGGAATTTTTTGCTGCTTTCAATTGTTCTCATCGTGGTTGATGTTGTTGCATCCTCCCCTGGACAAAAGAAATAACACAACAAACAAACCAACCAACCGTATGTCAATAACATACCTCCTGATTTACCATCTGCACCAATGCCACATATCAATTCAAATTGATCTTAAACAGCTCATCATATTCTCACCTGGTGTCTCACCTGGGACTGAGGGTGTCCCCATTTGTGGTGTCCAGGGGAAAAGGGGAGCAACAATCAATAATAAGCTGGGTGGTTAAAGAAAGAAAGGAAACAGAACGATTTGTACCATTAAACTATCTATTTGTGAAGGAGAGGTGATGTCCAGTAACCGCTGTGAAAGAGAAGAGAGAAACATGAAAAGTAAACTGAAATATGAATACACTCTCATGCTGAAAGTTTTAGATACATCGGAAGTTTGCAAATGTGTTTCATTCTGTTGACAATTTTCACAAAACTCAGCATGTTTACAACAAACTGCAGACTTGTCTGTCTATTTTGTAACGTTTCTGGTATTTGTGTATATTATGTGTATTGTTACCTGTAAACTGAAGCAGTATCCCAAATAAAGACATTTTAATCCATTTGAATTCAGCCATCATGCTTCTCTCTCTTTCTGTCCCTTTCTCATGTTGAGCGATGTGACAGTTTTCAAGGCATCGTATCACTTTTTCTTTTAAAGCTAACCTCTTTACTTCCCCTCAAAAACCCTCGCTTCTATGCCCTCTTCTGCCGTACAGCCATTCCAGATACTGTCAGTGGGGCGGATGGTTAAGCCTGTATTAAAGGGGTTATTTCAGATACTTCCCTATGGTTTAGATTATTTCTTTAGAGACACACACACACACCTGTGTTAATGGGTCCTCGCCACGGTGGAAACCCGATGACGAGACAAGAGGCTTTTGATTGACAACCTAGATGTCCCCCGTATGTAAAATACACAGCACGCAGGAGATCTTTACAACCAAATAATTACAATTGATTATTCACGTTCGGACAGCCACTTCTGCCTTGGTCACAGAAGCTTCCGCTCAGCTGGAGGATCAAAGGCCTGCTTGTCAGATCGGTCCTCTGGGTTGCTGAAAACCACGCGGTTAAAGAGGAGTCCCCACTTCCCCTTTCAGGGTGTTCCCCGCTCACACGGGTGAAGTGGAGGACCAGGAGAAAAAAAAGGGAAAAAGGAAAAAGTCTTCTAAAAAGGCAAAAAGGATTTACAAGGTTTTTTTTTGGGGTCACCTTGTTCAAGACGAACACAGGTGTTTTTTTATTTTATTTGAAGCAAAATGTTAACAAGAAAAACAAATAAGAAAACAAAATGAAAAAATAAACTAAGTTCAATCGCTCAAAATGCTCTAAGACACAGGATACCCCTACAGCAAGGGTGAAGGTCAAGAGAGCAAAAACTCTAAGAGTCAAAAGGCAAGAGCTAAGAGCTTTTTGTTGGCAAAGCACCAATATTTATATGTACATTTTCATGGGGTTCAACCCCCCATCGCAGTGAGATGTGTTTTTCCATTTTATTTCACCTTGCATGGTAATACAGTCTTAATGCAGGTGTCAGGCGGGACATACAAAAAATCAACACTCACAAACCAAAATCAAAAGCAGTATTATAGTTTCAAGAGCAGAAATATATTTTAGCTGTTTTTGGGCTAACTCATGTCAAAAGCAGAAGCACAGTCTCAACTGTTCTTGAGCTAATACATTTCAAAAGCAGAAGTATAGTTTTGGCGTTTTTTTGGATTAATACAAATACATTTCAAAAAGCAGGAGTATAGTTTTAGCTGTTTTTTGGATTTTCAAATACCCTCGTTCAACACTCAGCTGTCAACTGTCAGACAAACTGAACTGATGCATGTTCAAAATAAAGAATCTACTTCCTGTGATGAGTGACGAGTTACTTTTGATTTCCTTGAATTTATATCTGACAGAACCTAATCTATTTTACAAAAAGGCTTCACATTTATAGTACATCTGTGCCAGAAAGTCTATGTAGAAATTTGTTTTTGGTACCAAAAACATACAATTAATGCAGATTTAAAATATATTTATTACCAGACCTCATTGTATTATCAGTAATAATAAAAAGAAGACAGTTACTGACTTGATTAAAACTCTGAACTTATTCAAGTTTAGTCTACAAAATCTAGAAAACTATATTTGACTTTTAGCAAACATTTTTAAATCAACCTTAAATGAAAATGTCCTTAAAGATTAATTCTTCTGTACATGAAATATGATAAGAAACATGTCAAATAACATTTTGACGGATGCCTTTCAAATCTTTTAAAAAGAATTCAGCCATATAAAACCCAACAAAACCCAACATCATCTTGAGATGGTGTTTCAGTGCAGTGGACTCATTTTTCTGGTGAGTTGATGTTGAAGTTGTTGATCAGTGGAGTCTGATAGAAACAGAAGGTTCTCCAACGTTTTCATAGGTCACTGTACCTTCATCTTCATCATGATGCTCCTGTGAAAAAAACAACAACACACTGGAGATTCTGAGATCAAATGGAACAAATAAATCTCCTTTGTTGCCGTAGTCCTCAGAAATCCACCGAGTTTAGAACGCCAACACAGAGAAAGAGGAAGGTAACGGACATCCAGTGGAATTTCCGGTGGCTCCGGAACAATCCCGGAAGCGAAACGTCGTGGAGATAGACAGTTTAGTTTACATTTTGGCTACACTGAACTTGTTATGTTGTGGACAGATCGCATATTGGAATTGCCGCAGAGTGTATTTTGTAACTAGCTACAGCTGCAGTGCACACACGGCGTAGGATTGCGTGATTGACAGGAGACACGGCGAGCTTTCCCTCTGGGACAGTCCATCTACTGTCGGCTGTTATTGAAAGGATGCAGGGGACAGGAAACGCGAAATAAAAACAGAGACTCTCAAAACAAAAACGCTCATTGACAGTCATTAAGTTGTTTCCTGTACATCGGTAGTTTAATTTAAAAGAAATATGGACACTTTATGATCCATTTCATTGATTATAGTGGAGGCGTAGATTGGAACATCTGCTCCGCATCATCTTCATCATGATGCTCCTGTGAAAAACAACACAACACACTGGAGATTCTGAGATCAAATGGAACAAATAAATCTCCTTTGTTGCTGCAGCCAATTACACTCAAAACAATCCAGTCAGCACTGTTTATTCTTATTGTAAATAGTGAAATATCACAAACACAAGTGTTTGATTATTCATTTTTTAAACTCACAGCAGTGCCGTCCATCTGGGTTCTGTTTCCTGAAAAGACAAAAAAAGAGCAGACTTTAGTTTCCACGCTGTAAATCTACATTTATCAATTGTTCTCGTTCATTAGACATTCATTAAATCTTCTAAAAATAACATCTGGGAATGTTCTCACCTTTAGTTCTCATCCATATGTTGACCGCCACAACAGTTATTATGAGTGCTGCTAAACCCACAGACACCATGATGACCCTCCACCAGTCTGAAGAGAATAAAAACATGATATATATTTGGGCTGCAGCTTTCTGTTCTATTCAAAATCCTGTAGTTCAAAGAGAACGTGCTTTCTCCAACGTGAATATCTCCATTTGTGTCGGTCTGACATTCATACTTTAGGCTTCATAAGAGGAGAGAGAGAGAGAGAGAGAGAGAGAGAGAGAGAGAGAGAGAGAGAGAGACTACCTTGTTTTGATGGAGTTTCTTTTTTCTTACAAGATGACTGGGGGCCGACATTACAGAGCAGTGTGTTTCCATTCCTCTTATCTGTCACGTTACACTTCAGTAACTTCTGATTAAGATGAGGAGGAAATGTCACAATGGCTGAACAGGAAAAAGGTGTTATCTCCACGACATTCTCATTCCCCTCATACAGCCACTTCACTGAGTGTTCACACTTATCATATCCAGACACAGAGCAGAACAAGATTACTGTATCAGTGAGCTTCTGTTCTACCACTGGTGAAGATGGAGATATTGTGAAAGAAAGACAACAAGATTAAAATTAACTTAATTGCTGTAATCATAATTACTGTAATGTTTCAGTATATTATTCTAACAAGATAGTTTGATAACATTATGATGTAAATACTCACTCTTGACAACAGACAGATAAACCTCAGCATCTGGACCTTGTTGTGGTCCTCCTGATGTCTTGAATTGTCTGCAGGTGTAACGACTAACATCATCACGTGTGACATTCTTTATAACCAGAGAACATTTCTCTTTAACACTCAGTCTGTCTGATTTAGCTTTGGGAATCCCATCTTTAATTCGTCCAAGACTAACCAGCTCTACTGCTGCTTTCCTATTACGACCAGAAAGCCAATCAGTTTGGTCACAGTTGTCCTGAATTATCACATTTTCACAAGGCAGAGTGACTTCATCTCCAGCTCTGACAGTGATGTAGAGGAGGTTTTGTCCAGCTACTGCTGTTGAAGATGAGACAAACATGACGGAGATAAGAATTTGGCATTTATGTGTATAGTTAGGTTATGTGAGAGGATGATCATTAATTACCAAAGAGATCAGCAAACTTGCCTTAATCAAAATCCACTTGACACATCATTTTCAAAACAAACAGCAAACTTGGCTGTTTCATTTATATCAATGTTAGTCACTTAAATACTATCATTAACTTTTCTTTTAGTCATGTATGTGTTTTGGGTTCTTACCTGTAAACAGAAGCAGCAGAATCACAAATAAAGTTATTTGAATCCGTCTGAATTCAGCCATCGTGCCTCTCCGCTCTCTCTCTCTTGTTCTCTCGCCCTCGACTGTCAACATTTCTGACTTCTTGAGGAGAGATACAGCGCTTACTTCCTGTACTGAGTAAAGTGTGACTTCCTTACAGTGACTGGATCTTTTTTTATCTTCCTTACAGCTGCTGAATTCACAGATCAACTTTTCATCTTTTTAATTTCTTGACGATATCTAAACAGCCAAAAAGCCAGATGTGGTTCAGTGTGAAGATAAAGTGCATGAGCCACTGATGAGTTTTCAGATGAGTTCTCAGCCCCACAGATGATGAGGAGAGAACCTGTGGCTCTGTCTTTTGACCAAACCCCTTTTCATTCAAAGTTCAACAAGAGAAGCTTCAGGTCAGAACGTAAACTTCTCACACAGAAGGAATGTTCATAGAATCAATTAAAATGCTGAAATTAGTCAATCTGCTCGCACACCAGACATTTACACCTGGTGCAATATGTCCATACAAAGGAAAATTATGTAACGTTAGTGGTTTGTTGGTTCATAATGCAGCTTAGTGTTGTTTCCTGAGAACTGAAGGGGGAAGTGTTTGGTGAGGTAACAGCAGCAGCAGAGCTCGGCAGGTTTTACTCTGATGATAAGCATCTGTCTCTTTTACAGTACTCCTCCCTAAACATGAAGGTATGGACCCATTTGTATTGGTGGCAGAGAGAAATGTTTTAACTGTCACTATATTTTAAAAGGTGGCAGTAGGCTTATTTTGTAATTTGAATTTAGGCCACAGTTCAAGAACTGACCAAAGTTTTTTTACCTTTAAGAGAAAGAATAAATGTGAGCACTGGCTGTCTACTTTTCATTGATGCCAGGTACAAGATTGTGGAACCAAAAAGCAGACTCGGGAGGCAGAGACAAGATTATGTAGGTTTTAATTAAGAAAACACAGGAATAGGCAGCCAGGCAGAGCAACTTGGTAAGCAGCATATACTCACAAAAGGTCAAAAATCATGGCAGAGATATCAGGCAGGGCTCAGTCCAATATCCACATTGGCAAAAACAGGTACAGTTGTCAGGAAAAACTCAGGCAGTACTACTAGGCAGGGTTAAGTCAGATGACAAAGGTGGCAAAAACAGGCACAGTTCAGTACACAGCTAGGCAGGGAAAATTGGTAAATCCAGTAGAACAAGAACAAACGTTAGAATCCACACTGAAAGACGTGACAATCTGGCAAAAAGTGTTCCTCCTGGCACTGCTTAAAACAACTATGGCTGACGAGGAGAGTTGCAACAAGTGTGGGAGAGTGGCAACAAGTGTGGGACAGTGGCAACAGGTGTGGGAGAGTTGTAACAGGTGTGGCGTGGTGGTGCACGTGCTGATGATTGGCAACTCCCTTGTAGTCAACCGGGAGGATAGAGGGAAAACCCGGATCGGAGTCCAAGAACAGCAGAGGCATGACAGGTCACAGGCTCAGAAGAGGGGATTCTGGCCGAACTGTGACAATTTACTTCAAATCAATTATTCCCTCTTTTAGTTGTGTTTAACTGGATGGAATTTGGGGCATCTGCGTAATTGTAGTGAGAGATTTGGCAGTTTGGCTCAATGTGTATTTGCTAATGTGAGCAGAGGCCTGTATTACCAAGCAAGATCAACATGCCCTGGATCTCTTTTAGTTACCCAGCTTCACCTAACCTACCAACCGCAGTCCCGCGTAACCTGTACTACGACGCTGGTTATCAACTAGTCCAGTCAACTCAGGGTTTCCCAATCCAGCGGTGTTTGTGCACCACGACCAATTGCAAACATCTACCCGAGCCACTTATGTTATATATAAAAAGAGCAAATTATAATTCTACATAAATATGAAGAACACAGACTAGGTTTTACATGGAAAACGCAATACAGTCGCTGCTTCCTAAAACAGGAAGTAAAGCTGGCAACAAAAAAAAATAGCCGACGCTGTAGATGTTTAAATCACAACTCCAATATCACTTCCCCATCAGTCAGGACCAAGATCTGACCATAATTACACTTGGGCTTTCCATAAACTGTCGTTGCTTTAGCCTATTATTTCAGTTGCAACCCGGGCAGTGGTAAGCGATCGTGAGAGCAAAAAAAAAATATAAAAACATAATTCAAACCGATGTGCGCATTGGCGACACACGGCTCAAGAAGCCGATATGTAATTCCCTCCCATTTAAATATATATATATTTCATAAAAATATTCATCAGGGAATGTTAACGTGGTTGTTGCTCTCTAAATGTTTTAATTTTTATGAGCGCATCTCTCTCTCTCTCTCTCTCTCTCTCTCTCTCTCTTGCGCACCGCCGCCTGACCTATTGATTGGTCAGTAGGCGGTGCTTTTACACCGGTTGATCTCTGATCTCCAATTTAACCTGCTCCAGACCAGGTTAGGTGTTCAGCATGAGTTACCACGGCGATTGAACCCGATAACAACTGATCCACCTTCGTGATACAGAAAACCCTCGGTTGAACCTGAAGTTAGCTCGCTAAATAAAGTAACGCTAAATCCTGCTTCGTAGTACAGGCCTCTGGTGTAAGCATTACCTTCTGTTAACAAAATATTTTCACAGAAAATACAAAGCATGATTTAAAAACAACAACACAACAGAGAACAGAGGACAACAGAATCATGTTCAGCAGTTAGAACTATCACAGTTTAGTTCTAATCGTGGTCAACAGTCAGAGCTTCCAGCTTAAAGGATTGTTACTGAAAAGAAATCGGTTTATGAAAATGAACTTTGGAGATTGCTGATCTTTGAGGATTTCCCTGGTTGGTGAAGGTTTTAGAGATCTGTTCATTATGAGTTAAGCTGACAGGTGAAGATTCCAATATTTACTCCAACACACCAGTGAATATCCAAAGCTATAAAATGTCTCTCGGGTGCTGTGGTCTCTTATGTGTTTGCTCTGTTAACGGCGGTGTAGAGGTCGCTGGGATCAGCAGAGGCTCCGGCAGGAGAGGAGGAAGCTTTCACAGAGCTGTAGGTCACTGAATCACCTTCATCATCCTCATCATCATCATCATTTCTAACCCGTACCTGAGAAGTAAGAAGGAAAATGCTTCTGCGTCAACTCCACGACGTAGCTACACTGTCGCTCCTACGGCGTCGTGACCCTTTCACAGTCGGGGTTGCTTTGCATCGCGGTGAATTTAACCACCATAACTCTAGGGGGGGTGTGGCTTTTGCGAGGTGTCTGCCAGCCAGTTTATGTTGTTAGCAAGCAGTTTACAAACGGATAACCCCGTCATTGTAACCAAAATATGTCTGAGTTTATTTGCAAAGCTTATATCAGTGAACTAGCATGTTGCTACTCCCCACAGTAGGCTGCTTAAAACACTGACTATCAACACACAGGACCAGTTGACCAATCACAGTCCTTGTGGTCTGCGTTGCCATCTGTTGAAGCCAGATGTAGGCTATCAATCCAACCACAAAATAAAGTCACTTTCAGAGGAATACAAAAATAAAAACTTAAAGTAAACAGAGCAAGTGCAAAAAGAGTAGCCTGTCTTTGCTTTTTTTTAACAAATAAGCTCTTGTTTAACATCCAAGCTCTTCTCCCTTTAATCTTACAGTAAACAAAGTGCAATTTTAGCAACATATGAAATCAGATGTATCAAATAAATCCAAAATAAGGCAAGTCGCAGAGTGTCTAATATAAGAGTCTGTAATCGATTGATGTCACTCATGATGATGGTAAACCAAAAAAATCACACTGCAGACTGACAGCGTTTGATGATGCTTAATGTTAAGTCATAGCAGGGCATTAAAACGAATCAACAGACTAACATACCATTGGGACTACTACTGGGAACACATTCCGTGTCACTATGGTGATAATTGTACATGCTTGGGAGTAAAGCTTAGATCAGCCCCAAAAAATCAAGCCTGACCCTACCCGCGTCCGTTCACATTGTGGTCAAGCCCGGCCTGGCATATTAACTGGAATCATGAGCCCGAGCCCGATTTAAACCCGACAATTTTTGAATACGTGGGCCGTTATAACTGATTTTATAAAGGACTCGTGAGATATCTGAAACAATCTGGCCAGGTTGTGTAATTATGGAAGACAGTGCTACAGATGGGGGAGACACGATTTTAGCCCAGTTTACCTCCCACTCAAGTCAGTGCAGGACATCTACCCAGAGCTATGGGAGAAGCTGGAGAGGCATAGCTTTCTCCCCAACCCATTAGACTAATAAAGTAATGATTAAAAAAACACAAATGCTTGATCAAGGGTCCGGCCCGTCTCGGCCCGAGGATAGTGGCGGGACATATCGGCCCGACCTGGCCCGTGGTTCACGTTCGGGCTCGGGCAGAGAATCTAAACTCTACTTGGGAGGGAAAGGGACAAAAAGGTGAGCAGAACTTATGGTGTTTTTGCTGCTGTTATCATGACTCAGGGATGCGTTTTACAAAGTCTACAGACTACCACGTTGTTGTTGGCATTAAGAGTAAAATACTCCCACACTTTAGAAGACCGTGTGCGAGCCTTTTTCTCAACGTGTTGTTGAACTTGCGAGGAATCCATACTTGCCCTGTTGCTGGAGGCAGCCATGTTATTTTTAGATTTCTACGGGTGACGCATCGACGCAAATTATTTGTGTTGACGCATTTACGTAATCGATTACGTCTACTACGTCGACTAATCATCCCAGCCCTACTGAGTATACCCAAAGACAGCTGACCTGGGCTTTGCTCTTGGTCTTCTTGGTGTAGCTGATGGAGGCGTAGGAAACACCATCTTCAGGATCAGCCTGGACAGAGAAGACAAGACAGCGTGAGTTTTTCTCCTCATGTCACCCCACACTTCTCATTACTTCTTGCTTCACACTTCTTTTTTTCTATTCTATTCTGGTAAAATGAAGCTGCGTCCTCTTCCTTCCCTTTTCTTCTCTCTCACAGTATTTAAAGAACAAAGACACACAGCAGTGAGTGTAACTTTGTACTGGGTGTGTCGTGCGTGTGATCTCACCGTGTCCTGACTGGTTTCTGGACCGGGCTGAGTCACCGCCAAGTTTAAGCTCTGTCCCTGGACAAACACAGTCTGGTTACAGTTCACATTTCTGTAAATAAAAACTACAATGTTGTACTTTTATAGAGTGAAGTACATGTTGTAACTATTTCTTGGTCCACAACAGCCGGGTGCAGTAACTTCCTGGAGTCGTGTCATCACTGCACCAGGCTCACATGCTGGGCAGATGAATAGACTGGTGTTCATCAAGAAGTTGTTGTAAATGGATTAAACAAACAAGATACCACATGTTAATTAGTGAGCTTTTGTTAACTATTGGACCGAACCAGGCTAGCTGTTTCTCCTTGCTTCCAGTCTTTATGCTAAGCTAAGCTTATTAGCTCCTGTATCATGATCGCAGGTTGTGATTTGTTGTTTTTAACCCTCTGAGGACAAAAGATGCACTGGCGAGTCCAAGCGATGTTTGATAACACTCCTATTCAAAAAGCAATATTACAAAATTTCATTGTAGACATGTAATTACTATTTAGTTAATATATTAAGCTCATTTAGTGAACCCACGACTTTTGTAAACTCATTTCAAGCACTAAAACAATTGAGTGTGGGTATGTTTTCTCAAGAGATTTGAGAAATTTCAAAAATCAACTTTTCAGCTTCAGGGACAAATTATCTCTCTAAACATTGCTCTGGAACACATTTGGGCCTAAAAAAAGCTGAGTTTGTTTGGAACATTTTGATATGAAATCAGTAATACACAAACACAATAAAAAAGGTGAATTTAAAAAGAAATGTAAAACTGCCCTTAGACCTCAGAGGGTTAATATTAGAAAGAAATTGAAATAGTGAATGGTTCCCTACAACGCTTTTCACAAGTTGTATTCAATTTCATAGCATTTTTTTTTTTATAAAAGAATGGTGAAAAAAGTGACAAAAATGTCGGGAAAAGCTTCAAAGACAGGGAAAAAGTGACAAAAACATCGGTGGAAAAGCAACACAAGTGTCGAAAAAGATGTCCAAGACGTTGAAAAAAAGTTTCAAGTTTGACCCAGAAAAACTAAACTTCACGGTCTACTGGAAGACAACACAAGGGTTAAACAGATCCTTCCACATCCACTCAAAAACTAAACCCTCAGCACATCACGATCAGAACGTAGTGTCCTCTGTTAACTACAGAACCACAGTAAGTTGTACTGAGCGACTAGTAAAAATGTGTGTAAACATTTTATTCCTCAGTTTTAAAACTCACCGCATTGTCATCCGTCTGTCGTTTCTCCCCTGAAAACAAGAGTCAGGTTTACCTTCCACATTGAACACCCAGCTTCATCAAAACTTCTTGTTATTAAAAGTTTAATCTGTGAATGTTGTCACCTTTAGTCATCTTCCATCTGATGACAGCCACAGCGATGATTACGAAAGCCAGTAAACCTATGACCGCAATGAGGTACGGCCACCAATCTGGAACAACAGCAAATGAAAACATGTAAAAAATTTTGGCTACAGTTTTCGGTTAGTTTTGAAAACATAGCTCACGTAGCTAAAAGAGAGGAGAAATAACTTTTAGAGAATACAGATGAGAATATCTCCATCCAAAGGCAAGAGTGGGTCAACATTTATACTTTTAGCTTCCAAAGCGGAGAGAAAGACTGAATAATACCCTAAACTTTGGAGTCAGTACCTTGTGGTGGTGATGAAGTAACACTGACAGCAGGTGTTGTTGAGGGGATTCTGATCGTGGTTGGTGTTGTTGCATCCTCCCCTGGACAAAATAAATAACACAACAAACAAACGGTATGTTAATAAAATACCTCATGATTTACCATCTGCATCAATGACACACATCAATTCAAAAAGATTTTAAACAGCTCATCATATTCTCACCTGGTTTCTTACCTGAGGACTGAGGGATGAAGGGAAACAGCTGCACTTTTCCAGTGTAACCATCTGTCAGTTCACACTTGAATAACTCTTGATACTTCTGCTTGAGATTAGAAATAAAAAAAGTCCCAGTAACTGAGCACTTAGACTGTGGAGTCTGCATATCCGTGTATCTTATATCTCCATCTGCATCTTTCCCCTCATACAGCCACTTCACTGTGTGTCTACACACTTCACGTGTCGACACAGAGCAGGACAGCTCCACCCGCCCACCTTCTTCATATTCCTCCACTGATAAAGAACATAAAGACAAAATTACTTCATCGATTATTATAATGTTTCAGTTCATTGTTCTAACAAGCAGTGTCTGAAATGGGCCAGTACCGGCACTTCTGGTTGTTGTCCCCATGAGTACACTTACTTCTATTTGTATATTATTTGTTTGTATGAAAATAGGCTATATGTAATGATGTATCAGGGAAAAAAACAACTAGAATGATTATTTGTTTCATATCTACATTTCAGACACTGTGATGATTTGACTGTGAGATTGGAAGTCAAACCAGGCAAGACAGTTTGATCTGAAATTATAATGATGTAAATACTCACTGTTAATAACAGATAGTTCAATCTGAGTGTCTGCAACTTCTTGTCCTGGTTTGAGCTGTCGACAGTAGTAAAGACCAACATCCTGAACTGTGACCTTCTTTATAACCAAAGAGCATGTCTCTCTAACACTCAGTCTGGCTGATTTAGCTTTGTCTCTTTCAACAATCTTCCCACGAGTAACCAGATCTACGTCCTCACTTCTTGAACCTCTGAAGACCCAGGTAGTCCAGTCACAGTTAACCTGACCATCTACCACATTTTCACAAGTCAAAGTGACATCATCGCCATCTCTGACAGTGGAGAGGTGTTGTCCAGTAACTGCTGTGAAAGAGATGAGAGAGACATGAAAAGTAAACTGAAATATGAATATGCTCTCATGCTGACGGTTAGTGTGAGGACAGTTTTAGATACATCGGAAGTTTGTAAATGTGTGTTTAATTCGGTATCCAAATTTCATGTTTAAAACAAACTGTAGACTTGTCTTTCTTAGTTAAATAAAATGTACTTCATATAATAACTTACCATTTCTAATATTTATAGTTGCATTTTGTAATGTTTCTGGTATTTGTGTATATTATGTATTCTTACCTGTAAACTGAAGCAGCATCCCAAATAAAGACATTTTAATCCATTTGAATTCAGCCATCGTGCTTCTCTCTCTTTCTGTCCCTTTCTCAGCTGTCAACTGTCAGAGACACTGAACTGATGCATGTTAAAAATAAAGAATCTACTTCCTGTAATGAGAGACGTGTTACTTCCTCAAAGTCTCTCTTTTGCAAGTTGCTGAATGTTTGTAAGAGGAGCATATCACCATCTCTCTTTCAGCTTTTGATTTCCTTGACTTTCTGAACCTTTAGAAGAGGCCCAAGAACCAACACTTATTAGTTTCTATCTGACAGAACATTATCTATTTTACAAAAAGGGTTCACATTTATACTATGTCTGTGCCAGAAAGTCTATGTAGAAACTTATTTTCAGTACCAAAAACATAAAATGAATGCAGTTTTAAAACATATTTATTAAAATACTGCATTGTATCATCAGTAACAGTAAAGAGAAGACAGTTACTGACTCGATTAAAACTCTCTGCTTATTCAACTTTAGTTTACAAAATCTAGAAAAATATATTTGACTTTTGGCAAACATGTATAAATCAACCCTAAATGAAACGTTACATAAAGGTGTTCTAAGCGATGTTGGGTGACAGCACTTCTTGTTGAATTTCGAAGTATTGTCAAACAAAATGAGGCTAGCTCGCCCCTCCCTCCTCCTCATCCCGTCCCCTCCCCCTCCCTTCCATGCACTAACCCCCACCCCCAAATCCTTCTTGTCATTATTGTCTGGAACACTGTTTGTTATGTTTGGTGGTGCAGGTTGGCACAGTTTGTTTTTGTTGCTGTTTGTGGAGCCTGAGCTGTCTACAGAGACTGCGTTTTTTTACAGTGTGTTCAGGGGACAGGCAGCTAGCAGATATTATGTACATTTTTTCTGGTGAGTTGATGTTGAAGTTGTTGATCAGTGGAGTCTGATAGAAACAGAAGGTTCTCCAACGTTTTCATAGGTCACTGTACCTTCATCTTCATCATGATGCTCCTGTGAAAAAAACAACAACACACTGGAGATTCTGAGATCAAATGGAACAAATAAATCTCCTTTGTTGCCGTAGTCCTCAGAAATCCACCGAGTTTAGAACGCCAACACAGAGAAAGAGGAAGGTAACGGACATCCAGTGGAATTTCCGGTGGCTCCGGAACAATCCCGGAAGCGAAACGTCGTGGAGATAGACAGTTTAGTTTACATTTTGGCTACACTGAACGTGTTATGTTGTGGACAGATCGCAAATTGGAATTGCCGCAGAGTGTATTTTGTAACTAGCTACAGCTGCAGTGCACACACGGCGTAGGATTGCGTGATTGACAGGAGACACGGCGAGCTTTCCCTCTGGGATTCTTGATGTTTCTTCAGTTTTTTGGAGCCGGCACAGCGCGGAGAAATGTCCATCTACTGTCAGCTGTTATTTAAAGGATGCAGGGGACAGGAAACGCGAAATAAAAACAGAGACTCTCAAAACGAAAACGCTAATTGACAGTCATTAAGTTGTTTCCTGTACATCAGTAGTTTAATTTAAAAGAAATATGGACACTTTATGATCCATTTCATTGATTATAGTGGAGGCGTAGATTGGAACATCTGCTCTGCATACGTTACACTTGAAATGTAGGCCCGTTATGCACCAAAACGACAAGTTAAAGTGATGGTTCAGAGTAATTTACCCTAGGGTCCTCTGCACCATGACCTCGAGCCAAACACCCCCCCAGAAGTTTTTTAACCTGGGTCTAACATTGGGCGAGTTAGCGTAGAGTAGCGTTAGCCGCTGAATAGCTTAGCGCAGGGGCTAATGGACCCACATTTGTATCTCGTAAGTTACCCCACTAATAATGCCCGAAATGATACCAAAGGTCTACACTAGTACATGCACTCATAAAACGATGGATTGGAAAGTTTGTAAGTACACCAGAAGTTTATGAACACTTGTCTGCTCTCTTCTGCTCTCTGTTGCTGCTGCTGCTGCTACCTGCAGTTAGGCGAGTGCTTAGGGCTGTCTACAAATTACTACACGAAAAGAGATACAACAAAAATATTTATTAATTTAATGATTAAATAAGGTAATGTCTCCAAACTTACCTCAATTATTACTTGTCTCCTGCTAGTTATATTACAGCACTTACTTTAAAAAATAAGTTAAATTAAAAAATATTTTTGTTGCATCTCTTTTCGGTGTTGTAATTTGTAGACGGCCCTAAGCACTCGTCTCACAGCAGCAACAACAACAGCAGAGAGCAGAAGCCAGCAGGCAAGTGTTATTTACATAAACTTCTGGTGTACTTACAAACTTTCCAATCCATCGTTTTATGAATACATATACCTATATGTACTACTGTAGACGTTTGGTATCATTTCGGGCATTATTAGTGGGATCATTTAAGAGATACAAACGTGGGTCCATCAGCCCCTGCGCTAAGCTATTCAGCGGCTAACGCTACTCTACGCTAACTCGCCCAATGTTAGACCCAGGTGAAAAAAGCTTCTGGGGGGGTGTTTGGCTCGAGGTCATGGTGCAATGGACCCTAGGGTAAATTACGAACCATCACTTTAAGATTACAAAAACAAGATTGTGGTTTGGATTAAAATGCTGGCCCCCTTAAGTAGTACTCTCGGACACAAACAACTGTTTCCTGGGTGAAAGTCTTGTGCTTTGCTTTAACTTAAACTCCACTCCCCCACTTTGTGTTTTAGGACCTAGCCCTCCACCCTGATCTCCTCCCTCTCTTCCCCACGCAGACCGGAGCAGTCTTATACAGCTGAAGTCAATGTGGAGCTTCCAGCTAGAAATATGTGGAATACATACGAATTACAGTACATTACTTTTTGTAGCTATATGCACCGGAGCAGTCTTATACAACTGAAGTCAATGTGGGGCTTACAGCTAGAAATATGTGCATTACTTTTTGTAGCTATATGCACGAATGGTTCGTGAGAACAGCCTGAACACAAGCATTTGATTATTCAGTTTGAAAACTCACAGCATTGCCATCCATCTGGCTTTTGTTCCCTGGAAAACAAAAAACAGCCGACTTTAGTTTCCACAGCGTAATCAACGTTTTAAAATGTTCTTGTTCATAAAAATTAAATCTGTGAATGTTCTCACCTTTAGTTCTCATCCATATGTTGACCGCCACAACAGTTATTACGAGTGCTGCTAAACCCACAGACACCACGATGACCCTCCACCAGCCTGAAGATTAGAATGAAAACATGAAATATGTTTTGGCTGCAGCTTTCTGTTCGATTCAAAAATCCTGTAGTTAAAGTGAATAAACGTGCTTTTTCCAACGTGATTATCTCCATTTGCAGCCATGTGTCGGTCTGACATTCAGACTTCACGAGTATTTTGAGTGCTACCTTACCTGGTGTTGTTAAAGTGTTGGTGTGGAGTAATTTCACGCTAGGGTCCTTTACACCATGACCTCGAGCCAAACAAACCCCCTGAAGCTTTTTTCACCTGGGTCGAACATTGGGAGAGTTAGCGTAGAGTAGCAGCAGCAACGAGCAGAAGCCAGCAGGCAAGTGTTATTTAAACTTCTGATGTACTTACAAACTTTCCAATCCATCTTTTCATGAGTACATAACCTATTTGTACTAGTGTAGAAGTTTGGTATCATTTCTGGCATTATTAGTGGGGTAACTTACGAGATACAAACCTGGATCCATTAGCCCCTATGCTAAGCTATTCAGCTGATAACACTAACTCTCCCAATGTTCGACCCAGGTGAAAAAAGCTTCTGGGGGTTGTTTTGCTCGAGGTCATGGTGCAAAGGACCCTAGGGTTAAATTACTCCGAACCATCACTTTAAAGTATCACCGATAACAGGTACTGTCTTGTTGGTCTTACTTTCACTTGTCAATAAAGTTGTTGTTGATGCTATGTGCTCACCCAGACAAATTAAATAGCATTTATACTTTTAGCTTCCAAAGCGGAGAGAAAGACTGAATAATAAACTAAACTTTGGAGTCAGTACCTTGTGGTGATGATGAAGTAACACTGACAGCAGGTGTTGTTGAGGTGATTCTGGATTTTCTGCCGCTTTCAATTGTTCTCATCGTGGTTGATGTTGTTGAGTCCTCCCCTGGACAAAAGAAATAACACAACAAACAAACTATATGTCAATAAAATACCTCATGATTTAACATCTGCAAAAATGCCACACATCAATTCAAATTCTCAAATTCAATTCTCACCTGGTTTCTTACCTGAAGACTGAAGGATGAAGGGAAACAGCTGCACTTTTCCAGTGTAACCATCTGTCAGTTCACACTTGAATAACTCTTGATACTTCTGCTTGAGATTAGAAATAAAAAAGTCACAGTAACTGAGCACTTAGACTGTGGAGTCTGCATATCCGTGTATCTTATATCTCCATCTGCATCTTTCCCCTCATACAGCCACTTCACTGTGTGTCTACACACTTCACGTGTCGACACAGAGCAGGACAGCTCCACCCGCCCAACTTCTTCATATTCCTCCACTGATAAAGAACATAAAGACAAAATTACTTCATCGATTATTATAATGTTTCAGTTCATTGTTCTAACAAGCAGTGTCTGAAATGGGCCAGTACCGGCACTTCTGGTTGTTGTCCCCATGAGTACACTTACTTCTATTTGAATATTATTTGTTTGTATGAAAATAGGCTATATGTAATGATGTATCGGGGAAAAAAAACAACTAGAATGATTCTTTGTTTCATTTCCACATTTCAGACACTGTGATGATTTGACTGTGAGATTGGAAGTCAAACCAGGCAAGACAGTTTGATCTGAAATTATAATGATGTAAATACTCACTGTTAATAACAGATAGTTCAATCTGAGTGTCTGCAACTTCTTGTCCTGGTTTGAGCTGTCGACAGTGGTAAAGACCAACATCCTGAACTGTGACCTTCTTTATAACCAAAGAGCATGTCTCTCTAACACTCAGTCTGGCTGATTTAGCTTTGTCTCTTTCAACAATCTTCCCACGAGTAACCAGATCTACGTCCTCACTTCTTGAACCTCTGAAGACCCAGGTAGTCCAGTCACAGTTAACCTGACCATCTACCACATTTTCACAAGTCAAAGTGACATCATCGCCATCTCTGACAGTGGAGAGGTGTTGTCCAGTAACTGCTGTGAAAGAGATGAGAGAGACATGAAAAGTAAACTGAAATATGAATATGCTCTCATGCTGACGGTTAGTGTGAGGACAGTTTTAGATACATCGGAAGTTTGTAAATGTGTTTAATTCGGTATCCAAATTTCATGTTTAAAACAAACTGTAGACTTGTCTTTCTTAGTTAAATAAAATGTACTTCATATAATAACTTACCATTTCTAATATTTATAGTTGCATTTTGTAATGTTTCTGGTATTTGTGTATATTATGTATTCTTACCTGTAAACTGAAGCAGCATCCCAAATAAAGACATTTTAATCCATTTGAATTCAGCCATCGTGCTTCTCTCTCTTTCTGTCCCTTTCTCAGCTGTCAACTGTCAGAGACACTGAACTGATGCATGTTAAAAATAAAGAATCTACTTCCTGTAATGAGAGACGTGTTACTTCCTCAAAGTCTCTCTTTTGCAAGTTGCTGAATGTTTGTAAGAGGAGCATATCACCATCTCTCTTTCAGCTTTTGATTTCCTTGACTTTCTGAACCTTTAGAAGAGGCCCAAGAACCAACACTTATTAGTTTCTATCTGACAGAACATTATCTATTTTACAAAAAAGGGTTCACATTTATACTATGTCTGTGCCAGAAAGTCTATGTAGAAACTTATTTTCAGTACCAAAAACATAAAATGAATGCAGTTTTAAAACATATTTATTAAAATACTGCATTGTATCATCAGTAACAGTAAAGAGAAGACAGTTACTGACTTCGATTAAAACTCTCTGCTTATTCAACTTTAGTTTACAAAATCTAGAAAAATATATTTGACTTTTGGCAAACATGTTTAAATCAACCCTAAATGAAACGTTACATAAAGGTGTTTAAGCGATGTTGGGTGACAAACTTCTTGTTGAATTTCAAGTATTGTCAAACAAAATGAGGCTAGCTCGCCCCTCCCTCCTCCTCATCCCGTCCCCTCCCCTCCCTTCCATGCAATAACCCCCACCCCCAAATCCTTCTTGTCATTATTGTCTGGAACACTGTTTGTTAAAAGTTTGTTTTTGTTGCTGTTTGTGGAGCCTGAGCTGTCTACAGAGATTTTTTTTACAGTGTGTTCAGGGGACAGGCAGCTAGCAGATATTATGTACATTTTTTTCTGGTGAGTTGATGTTGAAGTTGTTGATCAGTGGAGTCTGATAGAAACAGAAGGTTCTCCAACGTTTTCATAGGTCACTGTACCTTCATCTTCATCATGATGCTCCTGTGAAAAAAACAACAACACACTGGAGATTCTGAGATCAAATGGAACAAATAAATCTCCTTTGTTGCCGTAGTCCTCAGAAATCCACCGAGTTTAGAACGCCAACACAGAGAAAGAGGAAGGTAACGGACATCCAGTGGATTTTCGGTGGCTCCGGAACAATCCCGAAGCGAAACGTCGTGGAGATAGACAGTTTAGTTTACATTTTGGCTACACTGAACGTGTTATGTTGTGGACAGATCGCAAATTGGAATTGCCGCAGAGTGTATTTTGTAACTAGCTACAGCTGCAGTGCACACACGGCGTAGGATTGCGTGATTGACAGGAGACACGGCGAGCTTTCCTCTGGGATTCTTGATGTTTCTTCAGTTTTTTGAGCCGCACAGCGGAGAAATGTCCATCTACTGTCAGCTGTTATTTAAAGGATGCAGGGGACAGGGAAAGCTTGAAATAAAAAACAGAGACTCTCAAACGAAAACGCTAATTGACAGTCATTAAGTTGTTTCCTGTACATCAGTAGTTTAATTTAAAAGAAATATGGACACTTTATGATCCATTTCATTGATTATAGTGGAGGCGTAGATTGGAACATCTGCTCTGCATACGTTACACTTGAAATGTAGGCCCGTTATGCACCAAAACGACAAGTTAAAGTGATGGTTCAGAGTAATTTACCCTAGGGTCCTCTGCACCATGACCTCGAGCCAAACACCCCCCCAGAAGTTTTTTAACCTGGGTCTAACATTGGGCGAGTTAGCGTAGAGTAGCGTTAGCCGCTGAATAGCTTAGCGCAGGGGCTAATGGACCCACATTTGTATCTCGTAAGTTACCCCACTAATAATGCCCGAAATGATACCAAAGGTCTACACTAGTACATGCACTCATAAAACGATGGATTGGAAAGTTTGTAAGTACACCAGAAGTTTATGAACACTTGTCTGCTCTCTTCTGCTCTCTGTTGCTGCTGCTGCTGCTACCTGCAGTTAGACGAGTGCTTAGGGCTGTCTACAAATTACTACACCGAAAAGAGATACAACAAAAATATTTATTAATTTAATGATTAAATAAGGTAATGTCTCCAAACTTACCTCAATTATTACTTGTCTCCTGCTAGTTATATTACAGCACTTACTTTAAAAAATAAGTTAAATTAAAAAATATTTTTGTTGCATCTCTTTTCGGTGTTGTAATTTGTAGACGGCCCTAAGCACTCGTCTCACAGCAGCAACAACAACAGCAGAGAGCAGAAGCCAGCAGGCAAGTGTTATTTACATAAACTTCTGGTGTACTTACAAACTTTCCAATCCATCGTTTTATGAATACATATACCTATATGTACTACTGTAGACGTTTGGTATCATTTCGGGCATTATTAGTGGGATCATTTAAGAGATACAAACGTGGGTCCATCAGCCCCCGCGCTTAAGCTATTCAGCTGCTAACGCTACTCACGCTAACCTCGCCCAATGTTAGACCCAGGTGAAAAGCTTCGGGGGGGGGGTGTTTGGCTCGAGGTCATGGTGCAATGGACCCTAGGGTAAATTACTGAACCATCACTTTAAGATTACAAAAACAAGATTGTGGTTTGGATTAAAATGCTGGCCCCTTAAGTAGTACTCTCGGACACAAACAACTGTTTCCTGGGTGAAAGTCTTGTGCTTTGCTTTAACTTAAACTCCACTCCCCCACTTTGTGTTTTAGGACCCAGCCCTCCACCCTGATCTCCTCCCTCTTCCCCACGCAGACCGGAGCAGTCTTATACAGCTGAAGTCAATGTGGAGCTTCCAGCTAGAAATATGTGGAATACATACGAATTACAGTACATTACTTTTTGTAGCTATATGCACCGGAGCAGTCTTATACAACTGAAGTCAATGTGGGGCTTACAGCTAGAAATATGTGCATTACTTTTTGTAGCTATATGCACGAATGGTTCGTGAGAACAGCCTGAACACAAGCATTTGATTATTCAGTTTGAAAACTCACAGCATTGCCATCCATCTGGCTTTTGTCCCTGGAAAACAAAAACAGCCGACTTTAGTTTCCACAGCGTAATCAACGTTTTAAAATGTTCTTGTTCATAAAAATTAAATCTGTGAATGTTCTCACCTTTAGTTCTCATCCATATGTTGACCGCCACAACAGTTATTACGAGTGCTGCTAAACCCACAGACACCACGATGACCCTCCACCAGCCTGAAGATTAGAATGAAAACATGAAATATGTTTTGGCTGCAGCTTTCTGTTCGATTCAAAAATCCTGTAGTTAAAGTGAATAAACGTGCTTTTTCCAACGTGATTATCTCCATTTGCAGCCATGTGTCGGTCTGACATTCAGACTTCACGAGTATTTTGAGTGCTACCTTACCTGGTGTTGTTAAAGTGTTGGTGTGGAGTAATTTCACGCTAGGGTCCTTTACACCATGACCTCGAGCCAAACAAACCCCTGAAGCTTTTTTTTCACCTGGGTCGAACATTGGGAGAGTTAGCGTAGAGTAGCAGCAGCAACGAGCAGAAGCCAGCAGGCAAGTGTTATTTAAACTTCTGATGTACTTACAAACTTTCCAATCCATCTTTTCATGAGTACATAACCTATTTGTACTAGTGTAGAAGTTTGGTATCATTTCTGGCATTATTAGTGGGGTAACTTACGAGATACAAACCTGGATCCATTAGCCCCTATGCTAAGCTATTCAGCTGATAACACTAACTCTCCCAATGTTCGACCCAGGTGAAAAAAGCTTCTGGGGGTTGTTTTGCTCGAGGTCATGGTGCAAAGGACCCTAGGGTTAAATTACTCCGAACCATCACTTTAAAGTATCACCGATAACAGGTACTGTCTTGTTGGTCTTACTTTCACTTGTCAATAAAGTTGTTGTTGATGCTATGTGCTCACCCAGACAAATTAAATAGCATTTATACTTTTAGCTTCCAAAGCGGAGAGAAAGACTGAATAATAAACTAAACTTTGGAGTCAGTACCTTGTGGTGATGATGAAGTAACACTGACAGCAGGTGTTGTTGAGGTGATTCTGGATTTTCTGCCGCTTTCAATTGTTCTCATCGTGGTTGATGTTGTTGAGTCCTCCCCTGGACAAAAGAAATAACACAACAAACAAACTATATGTCAATAAAATACCTCATGATTTAACATCTGCAAAAATGCCACACATCAATTCAAATTCTCAAATTCAATTCTCACCTGGTTTCTTACCTGAAGACTGAAGGATGAAGGGAAACAGCTGCACTTTTCCAGTGTAACCATCTGTCAGTTCACACTTGAATAACTCTTGATACTTCTGCTTGAGATTAGAAATAAAAAAAGTCACAGTAACTGAGCACTTAGACTGTGGAGTCTGCATATCCGTGTATCTTATATCTCCATCTGCATCTTTCCCCTCATACAGCCACTTCACTGTGTGTCTACACACTTCACGTGTCGACACAGAGCAGGACAGCTCCACCCGCCCAACTTCTTCATATTCCTCCACTGATAAAGAACATAAAGACAAAATTACTTCATCGATTATTATAATGTTTCAGTTCATTGTTCTAACAAGCAGTGTCTGAAATGGGCCAGTACCGGCACTTCTGGTTGTTGTCCCCATGAGTACACTTACTTCTATTTGAATATTATTTGTTTGTATGAAAATAGGCTATATGTAATGATGTATCGGGGAAAAAAAACAACTAGAATGATTCTTTGTTTCATTTCCACATTTCAGACACTGTGATGATTTGACTGTGAGATTGGAAGTCAAACCAGGCAAGACAGTTTGATCTGAAATTATAATGATGTAAATACTCACTGTTAATAACAGATAGTTCAATCTGAGTGTCTGCAACTTCTTGTCCTGGTTTGAGCTGTCGACAGTGGTAAAGACCAACATCCTGAACTGTGACCTTCTTTATAACCAAAGAGCATGTCTCTCTAACACTCAGTCTGGCTGATTTAGCTTTGTCTCTTTCAACAATCTTCCCACCAGTAACCAGATCTACGTCCTCACTTCTTGAACCTCTGAAGACCCAGGTAGTCCAGTCACAGTTAACTTGACCATCTACCACATTTTCACAAGTCAAAGTGACATCATCGCCATCTCTGACAGTGGAGAGGTGTTGTCCAGTAACTGCTGTGAAAGAGATGAGAGAGACATGAAAAGTAAACTGAAATATGAATATGCTCTCATGCTGACGGTTAGTGTGAGGACAGTTTTAGATACATCGGAAGTTTGTAAATGTGTTTAATTCGGTATCCAAATTTCATGTTTAAAACAAACTGTAGACTTGTCTTTCTTAGTTAAATAAAATGTACTTCATATACTAACTTACCATTTCTAATATTTATAGTTGAATTTTGTAATGTTTCTGGTATTTGTGTATATTATGTATTCTTACCTGTAAACTGAAGCAGCATCCCAAATAAAGACATTTTAATCCATTTGAATTCAGCCATCGTGCTTCTCTCTCTTTCTGTCCCTTTCTCAGCTGTCAACTGTCAGAGACACTGAACTGATGCATGTTAAAAATAAAGAATCTACTTCCTGTGATGAGTGACGTGTTACTTCCTCAAAGTCTCTCTTTTAACAGTTGCTGAATGTTTGTAGGAGGAGCATATCACCATCTCTCTTTCAGCTTTTGATTTCCTTGAATTTCTGAACCTTAAGGAGAGGCCCAGTTAGTTTCTATCTTACAGAACATAATCTGTTTAACAAAAAAAACTTCACATTTATACTATGTCTGTGCCAGAAGGTCTATGTAGAAACTTGTTTGCGGTACCAAAAACATATTTATTAACGGACTGCATTGTATTATCAGTGACAATAAAGAGAAGACAGTTACTGACTTGACTAAAACTCTCAGCTTATTCAACTTTAGTCTACAAAATCTAGAAAAACATATTCGACTTTCACCAAACATGTTTAAATCAACCCTAAATGAAAAGTTACTTAAAGATTAGTTCTTCTGTACAAACATTGATACAACTAAGGCAAACTAGGAAAAGCTACGACATGAATGATAATATGATAAGAAACATGTCAAATAACATTCTGACAGATGCTTTTCACATCTACAGTTTTAAAAAACATTCAGCCATATAAAACCCAACATGATCTTGAGATGGTGTTTCAGTGCAGTGGACTCATTTTTCTGGTGAGTTGATGTTGAAGTTGTTGATCAGTGGAGTCTGATAGAAACCGAAGGTTCTCCAACGTTTTCATAGGTCACTGTACCTTCATCTTCATCATGATGCTCCTGTGAAAAACAACACAACATACTGGAGATTCTGAGATCAAATGGAACAAATAAATCTCCTTTGTTGCTGCAGCCACTTAGACTTAAAACAATACAGTCAGTACTAATTATTCTTATAATAAACAGTGAAATACCATAAATACAACAACGGGTTCTCATGAACAGGTTTGTTTGATATTGCACGAAAAGGTATGCACAACAATTTGTGTGATATCCAAGGAAAGTACGGTGACCGCCAGCCGGTCACATGACTACTGGTCTTTTCAGAGGCCGTAGCGGTTGAGTTTAGCCGGCAAAAAATGTGATCGTCATGTGGGCCATAGTCTCGCTTTGCCAGACCTTCCTCCACAGCACTGCAAAGGAAGGTCTGGCGAGTTCACACAGCATTCCGGAATGGGAGAAAACATGCTCTGGATTATTGGCATTTCTTTAAACAAATCACAATCATCTTGGGTGGCGCTAAACACCAGAGGAAGCAATGGTGGCTTTGCAAAATGGCCTCTGGAAGGAACTTGTTTTGGTGGAACATGTGTAAGTTCAAAAATTGTTTTAGTCGTGCAAAAGAAAACCGATAGTCTAGCTAGCTGTCTGGATTTACCCTGCAGAGATCTGAGGAGCAGTTAACCATAGTCCTCATAAATCCACCGGAGGTTAGAACGCCAACACAAAGGAAGAGGAAGGTAACGGACATCCGGTGGAATTTCCGGCGGCTCCTGAACAATCCTGGAAGTGGAACGTCACGGAGATAGACAGTGTAGTTTACATTTAATGTTTGTGGACAGTTCGCGGATTGGGATTGCCGCAGAGTGTATTTTATAACTGGCTACACCTGCAGCACACACACGCCGTAGGATTGTGTGATTCACAAGAGACACAGCGAGCTTTCCCTCTGGGATTGTTGTTGTTTCTTCAGTTTTTTGGAGCCAGCACAGCGGTGGGAAACCTCAATCTACTGTCAGCTGTTATTGAAAGGACGCATGTGACAGGAAACGAGAAATAAAAACAGAGACTCTCAAAACAAAAAGGCTCATTGACAGTCATTAAGTCGTTTCCTGTACATGAGTAGTTTAATTTAAAAGAAATATGGACACTTTATGATCCATTTCTGTGTAAAAAGGCTGCACACACCTTGCGTAAAAATATAAATAGAAGACTTTCCTGTTTTTACACTTGTAAGGCTGATCTCCGCAGAGCATACACATCACTTACATGCTGCTCTCATGTCCAGTGTAGCCAGTTTCATTTAGCGGAAGCATAGATTTTAACATCCGCTCCGCATATGTTACACTTGCAATGTAGACGGCCTGTTAAGCACCAAAATGACTAGTGAAGATTAGAAAAAAAGATTGTGGTTTGGATTAAAACACCGGCCCCCTTAAGTAGTACTCTCAGACAAGAACAACCATTTCCTGGGTGAAAGTCTTGTGCTTCCCTTTAACTCCACTCCCCCACTTGAAAGCCTTTGGTGTGTCCCAAATCGCGCACTTCTGTACTTATACTAACTATTTGAGTGCACTCAAAATTTTACTCGTCGAAGTGTGGTAAATGCAGTGCACTACAAGTACCCGGATGGTGCACTCATAACGGTGAAAAAGTTGAGTGTGGATTGATGGACACTTTCCACACTCAACTGTCGCCATCTTGGCTACGCAGCGGAAGGGGCGGAGCTACCAAAAAGTGAAAAACTTTCGATAATGGCGGCCGAATACGCGACAGCGACACCCAAATGTAAGTTCAACATTAGTCTTTTTGCTATACTTTTTTAACATATAC
This sequence comes from Perca flavescens, assembly GCF_004354835.1. NCBI lineage: Eukaryota > Metazoa > Chordata > Actinopteri > Perciformes > Percidae > Perca > Perca flavescens. The sequence goes on from NC_041348.1 coordinate 28,483,916, forward strand.
GCAACCTGTTTATGTATGTGTGGTTAATTTTGCAGTCAGTGATGATTTTTTTACCGCGAATTATAACGTTTATTTGCATCGTAATTTGACGTGCTATTAAGCTAGCTTTAGCTAACCTTAGCTAGCTAACAGCGGCGAAGTTACCGATACTTCTAGCTATGCTCTTTGGTTTAACCACTGGCAAATCAGTTATAACCTAGCTAACGTTACATGTGTTGTGGTATACGGTTGTTGTTTTTAAACTATCACTGCAGACAATTTTAGCGTTAGATGTGTGATCTGGTAAATACACATTAAGCTGCCAACGTTAGTACTAATGTTACAGTACGTTAATGTATGCTATGTTATATCATGTTAACAGTGCAGTTTCTGTCCTGATCTGACTTATATAATCGTTAGGGACACGGACAATGCCTCCAACTTGAGGGAAGTCCTCCCCTGCTGGAAGGAGAACGACCTGGGGGAGGAGAGAGAGGATTTCCCTGCTGGTCTTGTGGACAGCACGGTGCAAAGGCTCTGGCTAAACCACGATCAGATGTACCGCTGGCGAGCCAAAAGAGGAAGACAAGGGCCTCGATGACGGGTCCCACGCCATACCGAGGATGTACCGTTAAAGGATCCTGCTGTAGAGTCTGAAGTCCCCCCTCAAATCACCATCAAAATACAGGGCCAGCAATGAATAGAACAATAGGATCTATTTAAATGTCTATTGTGTTGCCTCTGCTTTCACTCTTGTATTTTCACTGTAATTAATAGCTATTGCAATAAACACCCTTTATGTAAACATATAATATGACTATTTTCTATGTTAACGTTATATGTCAGTTGGACACAATTTTAATTGCTCCAATTTTGCTAAATAACTCAAAATGGCCATTTTTGATTATTTATTTTTTTTACAACGAATTAAGAGCAAAAGCATGAATATCATCATACCTAGATGTTTACGGTTGCATAAAACAGAGGGCAACAATAAAAACAATCCCATTAATTTTGATGAACAAGGCAGAAATGTATGGTGAGAATGCTCTGCCCTGGGTATAATTCACAATTTCACAGAAGAAGAAGGAGGAGGACTGAGATGTTTTGATCGTCACTTCCGGTAAGTACATAAGGCAGTGCGCGATTTGAGACAATACTCCCCCGTCAAATTTTACGCACTATGCAAGTAAGTACATAGTGTACGAAGTGCACTTCCCTTAGTGCACTACGGGAAGCGCGCGATTTGAGACACACTCCTTGTGTTTTCGGACCCAGCCATCCACCCTGATCTCCTCCCTCTCCTCCCCACGTGGACCGGCACAGTCTTATACAGCTGAAGTCAATGTGGAGCTTAAAGCAAAAGATACGCGGCATACATACGAATTACAGTGCATTATTTTTTGTATCTATAGGAACGAATGGTTCGTGAGAACAGCCTGAACACAAGTGTTTGATTATTCAGTTTCAAAACTCACATCATTGCCATCCATCTGACTTTTGTTGCCTGAAAAGACAAAAAAAGAGCCTACTTTAGTTTCCATACTGTAATCCACGTTTTAAAATGTTCTTGTTTATAAAAATGAAATCTGTGAATCTTCTTACCTTTGGCTCTTGTCCATATATAGACCGCCACAACAGTTATTATGAGTACTGTTAAACCCACAGACACAATGATGAACCTCAACCAACCTGGACATTAAAATAAAGATATATTTCATACTTTCTGTTCTTTTCCTTACACAAGCATCTCCATTTAAAGCCATGTGTTGGTTTGACATTCATACTTCCCGAGACAAGGAGAATATTTTGAGTCGCTACCTTGTGTTGTTGTTGAAGTATCACTCACCTGGACAAATGAAATGACAACAGCAAACAAATTGTGTGGTGAGAAAAAATATTTCAGGTTCATCATCTGCAGTAAGTAAATGGAAAGGAGATCATGGTTAACCTTTGAAGATATGATTGTAGATTGTGAGTTATGTCAGATTAAAGTGATTATAATCTCACCTGGTTTCGCACCCAAGGACTGAGGGCTGAAGGGAAACCGCTGCACTTTTTGAGTCTCAGCATCTGTCACTTCACACTTGAACAACTCATGATACTTTGGCTTCAGTTTGAGAGGAGTAGTCAGAAATGTCAAATTAACTGAGCACTCAGAGTGGGATTTCTGCATATCTGTGTGTCTTATGTCTTCATCTTTCCCCTCATACAGCCACTCCACCGTGTGTCTACAATGATCATCTGTCGACACAGAGCAGTGTAACGTCACCTCATCAGCGTCCTTCTGTTCAGTCACTGGTGAAGACGGAGATATTGTGAGAGAAAGTTAAATTAACTTCACCATTGCATTCCTAATTATCGTATTGTTTCAGTATATTGTTCTAAACAGACAGTTTGAGCAGTTAAATCATGATATAAATACCCACTGTGGATAACAGACAGGAAAACGTGAGCATCTTCACGTTCTGATTCCAACTGTCTGCAGGTGTAACGGCCGACATCCTCCTCTGTGACCTTCTTTATAACCAGAGAACAGTTCTCCGTAACACTCAGTCTGTCTGATTTAGCTTTGGCGTTTTCAACAATCTTCCCAAGGTCCACCAGCAATAACGATAACGTGCTTCCAGAATCACTGAAGATCCAATAAGTACCGTTACATTTGTCCTGAACATGTCTCCTATTTTCACAAGGCAAAGTGACTTCATCTCCAACTCTGACAACAAAGCTGGGGGAAGATTGTCCATTCACTGCTGTTGAAATGAAATAGAAAATCAAAAACTGAAATACGAATATGCTTTTACATTGAGAGTTGGTGTGAGGATAGTTGTAGATGAGACTGTCCTCTGAAAAACATCACAGAAAGTCGTTTGTTCAAGCAGCATTTACAACATATATTTACGTTGTATTGTTGACACCGCCCTCTAGTGGTTGTAGTCATGATGACGGGAGCAAATAAGAAAGTAAGTTGATGAAGAAGAGCTCCAAACTACGTGTAAGGAGGTAGGATACCGGGATTGGTGTCCAGTTTGAAAAGAAACGTAAACGGTGATTTATTTTTACTTTACAGGAAAAACTAAACTACGTCACATTCTGCATCAGGCGCGTAACCGTAAGTGAAGTAACATAACAAATGTACGGATTTGAACCAAAACCACACTCTTTTTACTAACTTAACTAAGTAGTTTTTGTGCCTAAACCTAACCAAACTATGACAGTTTCACAATAGTAGTGATGTATTTTAAAATTGCAACCATAATGTTTTGATACAACGACAAAAAAAGCTCCAGTGGGATGTATTTCCTCCTTATTTTGAAGAAAGTCACTGTATGCAAAATTGTAGCATTTGTAAAGTTAGTTTTTGTTTCTGGTATTTCTATATTTTATATGTACTCTTACCTTTAAACTGAAGCATCTTTATTAGAAATAAAAACAATTTAATCCATCTGAATTCAACCATCTTGAGGCTTTTTCTCTGTCCTTTCTCAGCTTTTCCCTGTCAGAGTCTCTGAACTGATGTGTGTTAAAGAGAAAAGAAGAATCTTCTTCCTGAGATGAGCAATGTGTCACTTCCTCTTTGTGACTCACAATTTCATAAGTTGGTAAGTTTATGTTGCTTCATCCGAGTCTCCTGAAGTTGCCATGCAGGCACACTGCGTAGCCTAAAACGTGCATTTTGTAAAGTTGGAATCATGGCGGAAGGAGGAGATGACAGTACTCAGGACATTTATCAGCCCTCTAAGAGGACTACGTCGGAAGCACGGCCATATTTTGGTTATTATAAGAATACCGAAGAAACAGTTGATTAAAGATAGTGATGCTATCTGCAGAATGTGCAGGAAAAAAGTTGCTGCAAAAGGCGGCAATATGTCAAATCTCCTGACTCATATCCGTGTGCATCACCCATAACTTTATAGCCAATGCAAAGTAAGATAATGTTAATGTTTTAGCTCAAATGCATGGTGTGGGGACTTCGGGTTGAGGGAGAATGCAATGATCCCTCTGTCTTACTTATTAATAACTTGTAAATAATGTAAACAGAAGCCTTACCAAAAGCAGTATCTACCTAAAATGCACATTTTCGTTCAGTGGTGAAATGTGGAACTAATCGGGACACTTTTTCTTAACCTTAGCCTCAGAGCTAGACGGATGCCCATTTGAGTTGCGTTTATTAAACAGTAGTAGACTACAGTATTTCATTGAATGCATTTCTTGATTTCTATAAGAATGCATAATTTATATTTGTCCGAAGTTCAGTAAATTGTTTAATTCTAGTGGAGTTGGAAAACTTTAAATGACTTAGTCACACAGTGACAGTTTGAGCCACGTGTTAGAAAACACAACACATTATTTGTCCCGTAAGATAATTAATTTCTAGCCAATCGTTTTCTTTTGATTTAGCAACAAAAACAGCTGTAGGCAAAATCGTATGAATATTGATATGAATGGTAGCCTAATGATAATAAAAATGACTAACAATAATGATAAGGCTATTCTTTTTTTTACGGAGAGGACATGCAGTGGGGCAACCAAGTACTGCTACTGGTTCATCAGTAACAGACACTTGAGCAAGCATTCAAAAGACAGTCTGCTTATGCGCCTGCATCCAAAATTGCTCAAGACCTAAATGCAGCAATCTCCTATTGCATAAAAGACATGATGCCTTTCCAAATGGTAGCAAGGCCTCGCTTCCTGAGGGTGATGAAGGTTGCCGTGCCTCATTACAAAGTGCCTTAACGCATTTTATTTTCAAAGACTGAAATACCAAATATGTACAACGCAGTCAAAGCTGATGTTAGGAAGGTAGGAGGTTTGGCTCAGGGTGAATTCTTTGCTGCAACTACTGACCTCTGGACCAGTAAAAGTGGGGCTGGTCTACAATACATCATCTTTACAATTCATTATCTCACCCAAGACTGGCAATTGGAATCATACTGCTTCACTCCGCTCAAAATATTAGAGTTTTTTGAAAATATGTTGGATGAGTGGGTGATAAACAAGACAGATCTGGTCTCCATAACCACAGATAATGCAACCAACATGATCAAGGCCTTTGAACAGTTCCCAGATCTGTGGCTTGGATGATTCGGTCACAATTTGAACCTGGCCACCTCAAAGGCTCTGAAAATTCAGAGAGTTGAAACAGCAGTCAGGGCCTGTCGTGATCTGGTCCAAGGCTTCTCACGGAGCTGGAAGAGAAAGAGAGGACTGACAGAAAAGCAAGCTGCCCTCAACTTGCCACAGAAGGCTCTCATCCATGATGTAGTGACGCAATGGGGAGCTACATACAAGATGCTTGAGTGTTTCCTCAGCCAGCAGCAGGCAGTCTGTGCGACACTAGTTGCAGAAAGGGGAGTTTGGCATTTGATGCCCAAGGATGCTGACGTAGTTGTTATGGAGCAACTCTACCAGGGGTCCGTTTCAGGAAGGAGGTTTAACAAACTCTGAGTCTAACCCTGATCTCTGAGTTGATTTACCCTGAGATGGGAAACTCAGAGTTTTCGGTTCCAGAACAGCTGATTTGAGTTGGTTCAGTCAACTTGGAGTAGGTTCACCACCACTATAAAAAGGCAGCATGAATACTATGATTCACCATGGCAACAACCACAAACAAACTGGTCGGCAGAAATACTCAAGGCCACATACAGCGAGTTTGAACCATAGACTGTATTAATAATATACAGTCTATGGTTTGAACATGTATTTAGATTTTAAAAAAAGCATCACAGCGGCTGCAATAAAATAGCGAGAATTGGTGTGGGAGAAAATTGCTGCTCGAGTCCATGCGTAAGCTCTAATATAGTGTATTCATTTCAGATTTAATCACACTAACCTATAATATTGCTGGTGAAAAATGGTAGTAGGCTACACCTATAATTTAATTTAGGTGCAATCCTGCGGGCGAAAAAGTAAACTACTACTAATCCCATCATTAACAGAAATATGATTTACAATCATTTATTTCTTTTTAGCTCTTACTGGTTTGTGTCCGGGGAACGCTACAAAAACGTTTAAAACACGTTTAGAGCGAGTCACACTCTTCTGACGGCTCTGTGTGAGCGGCTTTACTGTAGCCTATGTTGTAAAGAAAAACTGCCGTTGGCAAAAAAAAACATAATGCGACAAAAAGAATGTGCTGGGATGTAGAGCATGTCCACGATGGGTGGCGTTAGTGATATGAGGATGGATAAGGTTCTGTAGGCTACATAACTGATAGATTGGGAAGAAAAACTATACCGCTCAAATATGTAGTTATCTGGAAATGAAAATACATCTATAGTCGAGACCTCAATATCATCTCCCGACATATGTTTAACTAACGAAGTAATAGCCTACAGATTCTTCATCAACGGGATCGTCGACACAAAGAAATGCCATGTTCGGAACAAAAAATGTTTTATAATCACTTTTTATTGAAGAAGATAACAAACTGCGCTAAAATGCGCCTGATACAGACTGAATGAATGACTGAGGAAATGAAAGAGCGCTGTGTCAGAGAGAGGAGACTGAGAGAAACTCAAAGTTTCTTGAAGAAAACCTGCTCCCGACCAGGTTAGGTTCCCAGGCTCAGTTACCATAGTAACTGACTCTGAGGTTAAGTTCCCTCTCTTTCTGAAACAGGCTGGAGTTACCCCTCTCTCTCTCAGGTTTGATTAACCTCTCTTTCTGAAACAGAAAACCCAGAGTGTCCCTCATCTCAGGGTTAACAAAATCAGTTTTCACTCAACCTGCTTTCTGAAACGGACCCCAGCTCCTTGAACCTCAGAGCAAGTTTATGGATGCGCTTGGCTCAGAGACACGAGCAACTTCATCGGCCATTAAGCCAGTCCTTGACCACATCACTGGTGATGTCCTGGAGGAAAATGATGAGGATCCAGCCCTGACCAAGCAGATGAAACAGGTAAAGAGAGGAGACATAATCAAGAGGTAGACAGAGAAGGCAAAGGATGTCATGCAGATGGCTTGTTTCATTGACCCCAACTTTTTAGATGAACCTCCAAATGCTGTAGTTGACAGCGGTGTCCAGGAGGCCTTGAAGCTGACACCTGCACAAGTCAGGCAGGAACCACAAAGCACCAGCAGTACCTGCACAGGAGCATCAGAAGGGAAAGGCTTGGCTGGGTTGCTAAAAAAAAAAAAAGTTACTTCAACAAGGCAGCAGAGATCTGAAGATGGTTCAGTTCCAGCCACCCCAGAAAATACAGTGAAGGAGGAAATCAAGGTCTACATGTTTCTGCCATCCATTCCAGCCGAGGATGATCCACTGGTGTGGTGGAGGGGCCGTGCATCAGAGCTGCCTCATCTTGCCAGGATTGCAAGAAAGATTTTGTGTATCCCAGCAACCAGTGTTCTATCTGAGAGACTATTCAATGCCAGCGGGTGCCTGATTTCCCCTCTTAGATCACTACTTAAACCAAACAAAGTAAATATGTTGACATTTTTACATGAATGTGAATAGAGATGCATACATAAATGATGCTAGATCAGCAGCATCTTATTTGTTGCTGATGGAAAGAATTATACAATCAGTTCTGTTCCACTGATTTGTTTATATATTTAATTTTTTTATTTTAATGTCATCAACACTTGAACATTTGGATTTGATTACATATGGTTGTAGTTATTTTTGTAATTTGTTTATAGTGGCTATCTATTTTAAATGCATAATGCACATTTGTCTTATTTATTTAAGGTTTACTTTAAAGTGTTTATGTGCACAGTTTGATGAAGAAAACAAGTATATAATTAGTGGTGTTTCTTTGATTTGTTTACATATTGTTCTTCATGTCTTAGCTTGAATGTTTGGATTTGTATAATTTAAACCTGCACTACTGGAAATGTTCCTGAAAAATAAGCTGTTTACATGCTGAACCCTTGTTTCTTTGGAGTTAAAAGTTGCACTTTTGCCTATAATTTGTAATATAATAAACACTGTTACTTTTTGAAAGTATTTCAACTTGTGTAGGCCTATCAGTGCTTTCTGAAGATATTGAACACACTTTTAAAAATGCCGCGATAATTTTGGTCACTATAACCGTGATGTAAAATGTTCATACCGTTACATCCCGAATTAGAATAAACCTTAAAGTTGTGAGTGAACGGTCCTATGGAGATAGGCAGGGGAGAAAAGTAGAGGGGGTTTGGTAATACTTTAAGTTCTTAATAACTTCTTGTAACTTCTAATAACACTGAAACAATTGTGCAATTGAAAGAACAGCAAGCACAATATAAAATCCTTCTTTCTGGTAAAACATTAAACCCACCCACCCACACACCCACCCACACACACACACACACACACACACACACACACACACACACACACACACACACACACACACACACACACACACACACACACACACACACAGAGAGGTCCCTCTTTACTCTAATACTTCCACAGTTAAAAGCTCTAGAAGAACAACTATTTTGTTAGTGCAGTATCAAATTCAGGACACCTTTTGGAAGTCATGGGGATATTACTCTTCTACCTCATCTACTCCAACTTCAGCTCCAAGGAGGACAGGAAGGAACCTCCAGGACCCAAACCACAAAAAAGCTTTTTATTATTAAACAATAAACAGCAGTTAAAACACTGAAAACATTTAGCTAATATAGTATAAGACGGGTATGAAATAAGAATAAAAGTTACAGTGCAAGAGGAATTGGCAATTACTTGATTTAAAAAAGAAAAGTCTCTAGCGTTGACTTAAAAGAACAGAGTTGCAGCAGACCTGCAGCTTTCTGGGAGTTTGTTCCAGATGTGGTGCATAGAAACTGAACTGGGTCAGAGTGACCTGTCTGGGTGAAACTTTACCTCACTTGTTCCTTCAACCTCTGTACAGACTGACTTACTCAACCCTTTCTGATCACAAGTCAACGTTGGCAGTAAAGATAACAAAAGTGCAAACCTATCTCATTGATCTCAAACAACAAACAAAGCACTCTACCCTGAAAATGGTGCTGATAAAGACAGTGGTTTACTAGTTTCTGTCGGTGAACTTTTCCCTTTCTTTTGGGCGGGGCTGTTTCCCTTACCTCCACCTACAAAAGGAGGACTCACACTCAAACACTCAGAGGCAAAAGCAGCAGCTTTCTTTCTAATTATTTACTTTCACTCCCACAAGGAAGCACCAATCACAGTACAGCAGGGAGTGGGGAGATTACTGCGGTTTACTTAGGCTTAGTTTTGTCATCCCTCTTTACAGAACGCTCTCAGAAGTAAAGGCTCCAGAAGGAAACGTATTTTGTCTGTGAAGTAGGAATTTTAGAACACGTTTTTAAAGTCATGGGGATATTAGATCTCTTTCTCCAGTCCTCCAGCTCTATCTCCCTGTTGGGGACTCTGCTGGTCCTGCTGCTCGTCTACCTTGTCTCCTCCTCCAGCTTCAGCTCCCAGAAGGAGGGAAAGGAACCTCCAGGACCAAGACCGCTTCCAGTACTCGGGAACCTGCTGCAGCTTGACCTCAAGAGACCCTACCTCACATTACTGAAGGTGAGAAAGTGCTGTAAGAGTAGCTTAGCTTTCTTGTTAGGTAAGTTGTTGTTTCTGCTCCTCCGGTAGTTTTCTCATCTTGTTTTCTTTCTCCTGTGTGTGTCTTATATCCGAACGTGTCGTGACATTATGATGCTGTTCTCAGCTTTCCAAAAAATATGGATCAGTGTTCACCGTTTATTTAGGACCAAAGAAAGTGGTGGTCCTGGCTGGGTACAAGACGGTGAAGGAGGCACTTGTCAATCATGCTGAAGAGTTTGGAGAAAGAGATCCAATGCAAATTATGCATGAATATAATAAAGGACATGGTAAGGAAAGAAAAGGAAAATATATTTTCCATAAACAGTCTTATTTTGTTTAGCCTTCAGTCCTCAGTTGTGTATTTAACATTTTGTTGAACCATACAGGCATTGTATGGTCCAATGGTGATTCGTGGAAAGAGATGAGGCGCTTTGCTCTGACTAACCTGAGAGACTTTGGGATGGGCAAGAAGGCGAGTGAGGACAAAATCATTGAGGAATGTGAATACCTCATTGAAGTGTTCAAGAAATTCAAAGGTCGGTCTAAATACTTTAGTATTATAACCAATTACGTGAGCAGGGATTTTAATTTTTTCCCGTTTCCCTTGTCACAGGAGAAGCTTTTGATACAACCCTACCAATACAATATGCTGTCTGTAATATTATCTGCTCCATTGTTTATGGCAGCAGATTTGAATATGATGATCCAGAGTTTACATCGCTCGTAGATTGCATGAGCGCACGTGTATATCTTTTGGGTTCCCCTTCAATACAGGTATTTTATATTTTTGTGAAACTTCTAATTTCAGTATAGTAACATAAATAACTATTGCACCTGAAGAAATTGTTGCATTTTTATGTTGCCTAATAAAATGTCAACAAGTCCTCCAATCCATACGACGACATAGTCACCTATAAATCAAATGTGGGTCGTTATTGCGGAATGTCTCTATAACGTACTGTATGTTAAATTTGATTATGAAAAATGATACATATAGGCTATATTTATATTTTGACAGGTGTACAACATGTTCCCACGGTTCTGCAAATGGACTGCTAACCGGAGGTCCTTCCTCCGATTGGGTGCTGACAGTATAAGACAGAACTTACAGCTGTTAAAACGTTTGAAAGAGACCCTCAATCCACAGATGTGCAGAGGCTTTGTGGATGCCTTTCTGGTCCAAAAGCAAAAGTTGGAGGTTAGAAAAACATATTTATCAATATTGATATTTTGGTTTATGAAGCTGAGGGGTAGTGGGAATCTGTCTAAATGTTGTGCTGAATGTAAACAGCATCCAGTTGCATTGTGTTCTTTAGCAGCCACATTTCTAAGTAAGAGTACAAATGCAATAAGCATAAATATAGGCTAAATGTCTTGGTTGTCACTAAGGAAAAGATGCAGGTCAATAAATACAGGCATTTGTATACATTTACAAGTACATTTCTTGCTTCAAAGAAAGAAAGAAAAAAATATATATCTTTTTTTTTTAATTGTTTAAATACTTGTGTAATATTCCCCAAAAATGGTAAGGCACCCCACAACTTTTCTCCCATAGCAATGGCTTTCTTACAAACTCTACATATTACCATATTGTTCTGCTTGTTCCAAGTTGGCAGAAGTCTTACATTCAGCCAGATATCAATTCATTATTTTTTTAACCATGCAAACCACATCCTTTGCAGTAGTACGATTCCCTTCATCAGCAGCTTCTTCAAACTCGCATTGTTTGATGAAAACTCACCTTTTAATAACTTTTAATCATTAAGCTGTTTAGATCAGATTACATTTCTAAGAGGAGTTTGTAAAGTACGACATCTTGAAATGATGAAAATGTACAATTTATTACAAATGGCCATGTTGGGTTTGGGATGTTTTTCCAAGAGGCTTTTTCAAAAACAAAAAAAGTATTAAGGTTCAAGATTTGTTTGAATAAATGTGCTGATAAATCTTTACCTGCAGATATCTGGGATTACCAACAGTCATTTCCACGATGAAAACCTTATGATAACAGTTCAGAATCTGTTTTCTGCTGGCACTGACACATCTGCAACCACACTGAGATGGGGACTTCTGTTCATGGCCAAGTATCCAAAAATACAGGGTAAGGTGTTATACTGGAGAAGTGCACTGCTTACATTAAACCTTCAGGCCAAGCTATTGTACGATGGACAGAGCGGACTCAAACACAGGGACAGCTAGCCGCAAAGGATTTTTCAGGTAGTTAGCAGCGAGTGTCACCGGTGAAGCTGAGACAACGAATGAGTACTGGGCTTGATTGTAGATGGCTGGTGTGCGTAGGTGTGCGTGGCGGGAGAGCGGTGATGGTGGATTGACAGCAGGTGTGTGTTGTCAGCTGGCAGGCAGTGGACAGGAGGGGAGGAGGGAAAGCAAAAGAGACACAGGGAGAGAGACAGGGCCAACAGAAAAAAACTACAGAAAATAAACAAAAACTCACAGCCAGGGGCCCGTTTCAGAAAGCAGGGGTCCGTTCCAGGTAGAAGGTTAAACAAACTCTGAGTCTAACCCTGATGTCTGAGTTGATTTACCCTGAGATGGGAAACTCAGAGTTTTCGGTCCACACACACACACATCAAACAAACGCATTTCACGGGGAGAGGCATGGGAGAGCAGCGGAGGAAACGCGCAAACGGCGTGAGAGGATCCCCGGCCTCTCCCCGTTGCTGGTTTAGCAAGAACGGGATTGTTGGCTTCAGGAAAACAAAAACTGGGTTAGGTTCGGAAAACGGGCATACCATCGGAGTTCACTAAAACGCAGTCTACAAAAGCTTGGGAGCATTATGCACGATCACACGGGTGGTCAAAAGGTTGCTTAAAACTGGGAAAATTTTTAAGCATGGAAATTCTCTATGAATCATGACTATTGCGAGGAATGTTGCGACGACAAATTTCACCCTGCTTCGCGCAACTTTTTCTTGCGTAACAGGTTTTATAAATGAGGCCCCTGGTCGGGAGCAGGTTTTCTTCAAGAAACTCAAGGTTTCTCCTCACTCATTTCCTCCATTCATTCATTCAGTCTGTATCAGGCGCATTTTAATGCAGTTTGTTATCTGCATTCTCAAACATGTCATGTCCTTTTGTCGACGATCCCGTTGATGAAAAAGCTGTATTACTTCACAGAGAGTTTACGTTGGGAGATGATGTCCCGACTATAGATGTATTTTCATTTCCACATAACCGATTTGAGGTATTTTTTATCACAGTCCATTAGATACCTTATCCGTCCTCATATCACTAACATCCACCATCGTGGACATACTTTAACATCCCAGCAGATTCTTGTGTCGCATTACGTTACAGTTTTCTTCATAACAGTGATAGTGGATCATACTGTAATAGTAAAGCCACTGTATGCAGAGCCGTCAGAAAAGTGTGACTCGCTCTGAAACGTTTTGTAAACGTTTTTGTAGTGTTCCCTGGACACACACCAGTGAGAGCCATTAAAAAGAAATAAATGATTATACATTATAGTTCTGTTAATGATCATGGTGCTGCAGCCTCAGAATGGGATTAGTAGGCTATAGCTTACTTTTTTGCCCGCAGGATTGCACCTAAATGAAATTATAGGTGTAATACAATTCCAGTTTTCACCAGTAATATTATAAGTTACCTGTGATTAAATATGAAATTAATACACTGTTAATGCGTACGCATTGACTCGAGCAGCAATTTTCTCCCTCACCAATTCTCTCTCTGTTGCAGCAGCTGTCTTGCTTTGCATGTTCAAACTCGCTGTTTGTGCGCATGAGTATTTCTGCCGACCCATTTGTTTGTGGTTGTTACCATGGTGAATCGTAGAATCATGGCTCCATTCATGCTGCCTTTTTATAGTGCTGGTGCACGCGCGTAACCCTGAGTGAACATATTCCAAGTTGATTGAACCAACACAAATCAGTTGTTCTGGAACCGAAAACTCAGAGTTTACCATCTCAGGGTAAATCAACTCAGACACTCAGAGTTTGTTAAACCTCCTTCCTGAAACGGACCCCAGCTGACCCCAACCATCACATCATCAACACAAATCGGCATCATAACAACAAGACCAGGGTTTTTCCTGGCTGAGATTTTTGCTTTTGTCGCAAAATACACAATTGTTACACTATGAAGCCCCTTTCACACATGCAAACCTGAAATTACCTAGACGTTACCCAGCGGAGCTGTACGTGATGTTGGACTGGACACCAAACGGTCTGTACCCAGCCAGCTCCCTAGTACAACATCTGGGTAATGGCCAATTGAGCTCAAGGTGTGAGGACTCACAGCAAGTGGGTGGGCGTGTTTGATGACGTTTCTGTCGACTCTAGCAAAACTGAAAGACAACATCCGAAGGTAAGGAAAAATTCTGAACACCGCAATCTTCATACTGTCAACGTACTGCCCACAAAAAAATGTAATTCTATTATGGACCTTTGCCTACGGGCTTGCCTGTCCTGTCTTCTGCATGAGACACTGTCCAGAGTTCACATATGAAAACGACTGAGAACTCTACAATTACATTAGTTGTTCACTGAGACTTTACTTCGGCACATCAGTGATTTCACCTAAATTCTTACAAGATAATGCTAACTTCTGCTTACTGCCAAGTATCTAAAAATACAAGATAAAAGCTTTCACAGAAAAGAATTCAGTCCAACTCAAGCTATGTGAGTAAATTGTTTTCATTAAAACAGAAGCTTTTCATCTTCCAGACCAGGTCCAGGAAGAGGTGAGCAGGGAGATAGGAAGTCGTCAAGTGCATGTCGAGGACAGGAAGAACCTGCACTTCACCAACGCTGTCATCCATGAGACACAGAGACTGGCCAACATTGTCCCAATGTCACTTCCTCACAAAACTACCCAAGATGTCACCTTTCAGGGTTACGTCATTAAGAAGGTCAGACTGAAGAAAACTCCTAATATGCCCTCCATAGTCATTTTCAATGTGACATTTGTTAAATGTACAAAGTATTTTCTGGGTGTGAGACACTTTAAGGACTTTTGAAATCACCTATCATTAAAAAATCATTAAAATTCTGGTATTGTCCACAGGGGACCGCAGTAACTCCTCTTCTGACATCTGTCCTGTATGATGAGAGTGAGTGGGAGAGGCCACACAGCTTTTATCCTGCTCACTTCCTGGACAAAGACGGGAAGTTTGTCAAGCGAGAAGCCTTCATGCCTTTTTCTGCAGGTTGGTGAGCTTTAAACCACGGTCACACATACGTGAATGCAGGCGAGGGACCATCGCGAGTCGATGCGATACCTGCTGGTTAGGCACAGCAACAAGAAAAGCCTCCTCCATCTCGGCTTTCCTAAAAGACTTGTTATCTGCACTCATTTTGAGCGCCGTATACAGCGGACGGGTTGGGTTTAGGAAAAGAACAACGGGGTTTGATTTAGTAAAAAAAGACAGCGACGGTTGAGTTTAGGTAACGTGACATGCGGGACATGATCCCTGGTATCCTGGGTGAAAGTCCTGTGTTTGATCCATCCCCCGACCAACCTCCCTACGCGGATTTGCGCCCTTTCATACTACTCGCTACGGCATAAATTCACAAACGACTGCAAGGTAATGTAAGTCAATGGAGGCCAAATGGCGTTGATAAACACGCTAAAAAGCGATTATGCGTCTTGATAACACGCAAAAACGGCATACGAAATGATGTGTCATACATACGCCACTTCATGAGATCAGTCTGTAATACCGCTTTGGCCGACAATATTTCGTGGAGTCTACACAAAAGACCTTTTTTTACTGGCAGATGACAGGAAGCTTTTCCATCACGCTCTCTTGCAGGTCATAGAGCTTGTCCTGGAGAGAGTCTGGCCAGGATGGAGCTCTTCATCTTCTTCACCACACTCCTTCAGCACTTTCACTTCACTCCTCCTCCTGGAGTTTCAGAGGATGAACTGGATCTGACTCCACATGTGGGCTTCACCCTCGACCCCTTACCTCACAAATTGTGTGCTGCCCCTGTACATGAGGAAGAGGAGGGCTTGATCATTTAAAAAGTAGTTTAAAAGTACTGAAAATGTTCAACACCAGTGATATAATTAAGAAAATGTTTGTTGAATGTTTGCTTCAGAAGTGCTCATGTCCCAGCATTGGATTTTCTTCATTAGCTGCTTACTATGTATGCCAGCAGAACACAAGCATCTAACAACTATTACAAAAAAGGCTGTCTTGTAACTCGACTTAACATTTTGATGTACACAATAAACAATGAATGAATGAATGAATTTTGTGGCAGTAATTCTCTGTCAGCCTAAAGTTTAACAGAGTACCTCAGCATTAATCTTGGAGGTGTTCACCCTTCCCAACTGCTTCAAACTCAAAGTTGCAAATTGTTTTGTTGCAAATCTACTAGAAATTAAATGTATACTAAATGTGGTTTTGGTTAAATATTCACCCAAAATATACTTTTCAACATATTGTCTCAGAGAAAGTCTGGCCAGTATGGAGCCCTTTATCTTCTTCCAAAGGCTGCCATGGCCCTCAAGCTGCCTATGATCAGAGGCAAAACCACAAGGCAGAGCGCTGAGCGTTTTGCAGCCCCAGAGGCAAAGCACAGGTATACGTCATCATTGCTTCTGGGTTTGGTTCCGCCTTGCTATATTGTATGGTATATTTTCTGTATCTGGTTAAAAAACAAGTATTACTGTTTATTTACATCATTGTAAAGTTCACCGAGTTAAAATAAAATATTTTAAAAAAGCCTTGAAAGGTCAGCCGCAACAAGGTCAAAGTTGAAATATTTTGAACTTTTAGTGCAACTGCAATTTTAAGCGGTGCGCCACGTCAAGGGTAGACTGGTGCTTCGTCAATGGCAGAGTCGGTGTAGAGACATTTTTACTGCGGATCATGTGCACGCAGGGGGCCACATTTGTAGCGCCCCAATGTCAATTTCGTTTCATAACATAAACCTATATCAGTGCCAAATGTTTTGCTTTTATTACAAAATGCACAATTGTGTTGAATATTGCCGCCCAGCTGCCCCACTAACCATGCGGCAATACAGTATGAGAGTAATGACCTTTAGGATCAGAATGTTTAACAGAATCATGATGGATGGACATGATGAGGATCAAGTCTGACTCTTTCAGCCTATTAGTGATTAGTGATGTGGTAATGAAGACACCTTGAGGTTAACAAACTTGACACTTGGCTGCACCAAATTTAAATCACTCACTAATCTGTGACAATAAACAACCTTGAGTCCGAACACACCGACATTGTGCTTACATTTCCAAAGCTTTGTTGTGATTAACACATATACAAAGTCTACTATTAACTGTTTTAGTCCTGGTTTTTCCAGTATTCATTACATTTACAGCCATAGTTCAATAATTGTTGTGTTTTTAGCCTCAGTTAACCATCTGAAACAAACCGTGCCTGCAGGAGGGTGGTAAAAGAAAATGGAGAGCTATATCCTGGCCGAACTTTCTTAGAGACAAATCCTGTGACCTGTGAGAAAGAACAAATGAAAAGCTTCAGGTCATCTGCAAGCAAAAGGTACAAGAAGTGATGCCTAAGCTCACCAACTGGCAGCAAAAGACATGACAAACTTTTTAAAAGTTGTATACAAAAATGTTTTTGATAGTCTGGACAAAATGCATGAAATGCATTAACTTATTTTGTGTAGAAAGGAAACTCTGAGATAATGTGACTGGATGAAAGGTGACAGAACAAAGTAAAAACCTTGTAGAAATGTTTTATTATGATGATCTTTGCCACCAATTTATGTTATGTAATTCAAGGTAAGCTATAAATTTGATCCAGTGAAGTTGATAATTTACCAGGTTTTACAATATCTAGGTAAAAGATACATCTGAGCTTCTGTGTGTGCATATATTTTTAACCCATATACAATATGTGGATACTGTTTCATAAGTCACTGTCTTAGTTTCGGTTATGTATTTACTAGCATTAAGCAGGATGGTAACTGTTGCTAAAAGCTTTCTATTGTGGCAATGAGTGATAAGGTTCCCAGATTGAACATTAAGATATAGTTCCATTTAAGAAATTATTCAATTTAGGTAAGAAATGAAAAGGAAATTTGTGTAATGATACACAAAAGTCACAGTTCGCTTCATACCCCGGTTTAGGAGTCACTGCTCGCTGTAAGTTCGGTACAGCGAAAAAAACGTAATGCATATGGATGTGTTTCATTTCATTAATTTCCAACAGACAGTAGTTCAAGTGTGAAAGACACAATCTTCCTCCTGGGGACTGAGGTAGCATTTTGCTAGCTGTCTGAATTTACCCTGCAGACATCTGAGAAGCAGTTAACCATAGTCCTCATAAATCGACTAGAGTTTAGAATGCCAAGACAAAGAAAGCTGAAGGTCAGGGACAACCAGCTGATCTGATAGACTAATTTATTAGGTACATCTAGCTAAAACTTATACAACAGCTCTTCAACACGTCCTGCCTTCTTGAAGTATTTCATGTTCAGTCTTTCTTGAAAGTGGTCAAGGGTGAGCAGATTACCCAATGAACCATGCCACTGTTTTCTCATCAATGTAAATCAAGCCATTCAGGTTTAACCTTCACTCCACAGCATTGCAGTGTTGCATGGAGTGTTACCAGATCTGGTATCAGCTGCAAATCACAATTTCAAGTTTCAATCAATATCAGATTCTGAAAGTCATCATGTCTTTATTATCTGTCCATTAGTTCTGCTGAAATGCCTTTGTTTGATCAAGAGCATTGATCATGTTATCGCTCATAGTAGCAAATATAACCATAATACCTCCTTCTTACTCTAAGCCTTAGAGTCTAATGTGACGTTAAAAACCAACCCTGTGACTCTGTTAATTCTCGTTGTCAAGGATTTTACCACCAAAGACTGGTTATATCATACACTTTTGACGTATAACTAAATGATTGACCACTGACGAGAGAATGAAATGGCCTGCCAGCTCACAAGGCTTCTGCTATTTGCCAACTCAGCTCGCCACTCTTTTCTGGAACAGCCCACTCTTCAGTTTCTTGTCACTTGGCAAGGGTTCATTTAGTTTTACATTCAAACAGACAACGACAAAACTTAACACACGTGGAAGAAAAGGGAATTCGTTAAACGTTGAGAGTCCGATGGCCGCCGACATGACACCTCAACTCGGAACCACTTTTTCCATTTTTTTGCCTCATGCATTTTGACCCAACTTGGGCACCACCCCCTCCAGTCAAAGGGCAATATAAACGAAGAGGACTGTAAATGTTGGATTGTAACGTCACACTAAGGTATATGTATTACATATATTTAGTTCCTGTCCAGACAATAAATGGCAGCGCAGAAATAGATGCTGGCTTTCCATCATCCTTCCACCCAACACAACACAGAGTCAATGGGTTGCTAAACTAGCTTATGTCAGATGTGTCTGGCTGAACTCAGTTGCATCAAGTTACAATGGAAAACGCGGGACTTCAAAATACCAGTTAATGTTCTGGAACAGCAAAGATCTATTTTCTAAATTCTTACTTGACTTTTCTTTTCAAGCCACCCTCCACAGCAGTCTAGTCTACAGTTGTCAGAAAATGTTGAAAAACCCAAAACCAACAGACTGACAAGACAAGGTAGCTTTATTTATAAAAGCAGTAAAGCAATTCAACATGCAGTGTTTCCCATACATAGGTTCTACTTGGGGGCCCGCCCAGGTAGATAAAATCCAATTCCAATTAAACAGTGTATATTTTACAGCAGACACAGACCAGCGGCCTCCGGCCCCTCCCCCTCATGACAGCGTCAATGCTGCACTTCAGGCAGAGCCTATCGTTAGTAGTAGCATGCTGCTGGAGTACTAGTAAAACTGTAGAAACACCGCAGCGACACCACTGTGAAAGCTCCTCGGACGTCATTTATCAGAGTCTGGTTGTAAACGTTACCCCTCTCCGCTGCAGTATCGTCCGCGAGCGTATCTTATAATGGAGCTAACCGGAGCTGACCAGAGTTAACCGCTAACGGAGCTAATCGTTGCAAACCGAGCCTTCATTTCTCCGTGCCTATATCCATTAACCGAATTTATGGACTCAAGCCCAAATAAAACCCTTAATTTTATTAAATTGGCTGTAAAAGTTTTAAACTACAACTTAGACTTGTTAGAATTACAGAAATCTGCTCAGATGATATCTTAATGAGTGCAACAGGACATGTATAGTACAGAACAGCATGTTTAGGATCCCCAAAACACAGATTAAAATGAACGATGGCCTAACAAACAAAATGAACAAGAATTTATTTTAGATAGCCCTAGTAAACATATAACATTTGGGCTCCAGGTAAAATGGTATTTTATCTGCTACACTTTCCTTTCATTTGTTTTAAATTCAACAAGCAATTTATTGTCTTTTAGCAGAATCCTGAAAGCAGCAGAAAGGCAGAACTGAGTACATTTTAATATCTGTTATTGTAAGTAATATCGTGAAATCCAACAACGTAATATGCATATCGCATATTTTCCTCATATCGTGCAGCACTGATAACTACCCCGAAATTGTGTCTGATGCAGAATAGTGTCCCAATAATTTTCTGTATTATCATTAAGTCTAATTTGTTTAATATGTAAAAAGTTATTCTTTCCAAATTATCAGTTAATGTAATGTAGTCATTGTTCAAAAAAATAGTTCATAAACCGTCATTTGACTAGTTTATTACTGAAACCTGTAATCACGTGCCGCGCCTTCACATCCTTCGCCACCCACCACCACAAGTAAATTCTCAACATGTGGGAAACACTGAGGTGCTTTATGTTAAACAATCAACAGCAGTTAAAACACTGAAAAATATTTAGCTAATATAGAATAAAACGGGTATAAAATAAGAATAAAAGTAACAGTGCAAGAAGAATTGGTAATTACTTTGATTTAAAAAATAAAAGTCTCTAGCGTTGACTTAAAAGAACAGAGTTGCAGCAGACCTGCAGCTTTCTGGGAGTTTGTTCCAGATGTGGTGCATAGAAACTGAACTGGGTCAGAGTGACCTGTCTGGGTGAAACTTTACCTCACTTGTTCCTTCAACCTCTGTACAGACTGACTTACTCAACCCTTTCTGATCACATGCCTACGTTAAGATATGGCAGTAAAGATAACAAAAGTGCAAGCCTATCTCATTAATCTCAAACAACAAACAAAGCACTCTACCCTGAAAATGGTGCTGATAAAAACAGTGGTTTACTAGTTTCTGTCGGTGAACTTTTCCCTTTCTTTTGGGCGGGGCTGTTTCCCTTACCTGCACCTACAAAAGGAGGACTCACACTCAAACACTCAGAGGCAAAAGCAGCAGCTTTCTTTCTACTTCTTCACTTTCACTCCCACAAGGAAGCACCAATCACAGTACAGCAGGGAGTGGGGAGATTACTGCGGTTTACTTAGGCTTAGTTTTGGTATCGCTCTTTACAGAACGCTCCCAGAAGTAAAGGCTCCAGAAGGAAACGTATTTTGTCTGTGAAGTAGGAATTTTAGGAACGTTTTTATAGTCATGGGGATATTGGATCTCTTTCTCCAGTCTTCCAGCTCTATCTCCCTGTTGGGGGCTCTGCTGGTCCTGCTGCTCGTCTACCTCGTCTTCTCCTCCAGCTTCAGCTCCCAGAAGGAGGGTAATGAACCTCCAGGACCAAGACCGCTTCCAGTACTCGGGAACCTGCTGCAGCTTGACCTCAAGAGACCCTACCTCACATTACTGAAGGTGAGAAAGTGCTGTAAGAGTAGCTTTTTTGACGGGTAGTTTGTGCTTTTGTGCAGTTCAACCTGTTTTCTTTCTCCTGTGTGTGTCTTATATCCAAACATGTCATGACATGATGCTGCTGTTTTCAGCTTTCCAAGAAATATGGATCAGTGTTCACTGTCTATTTGGGACCCCAAAAAGTGGTGGTCCTGGCAGGATACAAGACGGTGAAGGAGGCACTTGTAAATCATGCTGAAGAGTTTGGAGACCGAGGTGAACTCCAAATTGTGAAGGACTTTAATAAAGGACATGGTAAGTTAAGGCTTTTCGCAAACACTTATCCTCCTCATGTTCGCAGCCTTTGCTCATAATCAGCTGATTTGTTGACATGTTTTGCTGATCTACTTCACCTCAGGGGTTTTATGGTCCAATGGCGATTCATGGAAAGAGATGAGGCGCTTTGCTTTGACTAACCTGAGAGACTTTGGGATGGGCAAGAAGGCGAGTGAGGACAAAATCATTGAGGAATGTGAATACCTCATTGAAGTGTTTAAGAAATTTAAAGGTAAGTGTCTAATAATAACCTACTGCATGTTGAGCAAAGTTTTATCAATCCTCGTGATATTTAATAGTTTTTCCTGTTTTCCTTGTTGCAGGGAAAGCTTTTGATACGACCCAACCAATAAACTATGCAGTCTCTAATATTATCTGCTCCATTGTTTATGGCAGCAGATTTGAATATGATGATCCAGAGTTTACATCCCTTGTAGATCGAACCAACAAAAACATTCAACTTGTGGGCTCCCCATCAGTACAGGTGACAATCCATATACTATAGCATTGGGATTATACTATACATATTACAACTGAATTGAAGAAATTATGTAATTCCTCACTTGTCTGTTGAAGAATGTTTTTTTTTTTTGTTAACAGTTGTATAACATGTTTCCATGGATTGGTAAATGGGTTGCCGTGAAGAAGGAAGTCGAGGCAATAGGTGCTGCCAACAAGAAACAGAACTTACAGCTGTTCAGTCGTTTGAAAGAGACCCTCAATCCACAGATGTGCAGAGGCTTTGTGGATGCCTTTCTGGTCCGAAAGCAAAATGTGGAGGTAGGGCTCATTGCTATTAAGAATTAAGATTATGTTTAAAATAACAGACAAATTCCACTTTTAAATCCCACTCTTGAATGTAATCAGATGTACATTACCCCTGAAACATGTCCGATTGGGTAGTATTTGGTTCAGGAATCTTTATCTGCAATTTGATGGAAGACAGTGCTGAGTTACAATCTAACCCTAGCATACTGCTAATTTTTAAGTAGCTGTTTGCTAACGCCAGGTAGCTGTAATCTTGGCTGCAAAGCTGGTCATTTCTCCCCAATTTTGGGGAGAAATATTTATTTAATTTATTTATTCACAGTACAAAGTCCAGCTTTATTCTCCGTTTCTGTAGCTCCAGCTGCTACTAGTGGAACAAAACTGGATCGCAGCGGAGATATAAGGAAACATGCTGGCCAATCGGAGCAAACTGGGATTTTCAGGAGGAGGGGCTTAAAAAGTGCTTCAGCAGAGCGTCTCATAAAGAGGGTGAATACAGGTGCAGCAGGCATGGGCAGTATGAGAAATATAAAGAGTTTATGAGCATTAATGAATGTAAACATGTCCTAGTACAAACAAAAAATCAAGTATGAACCTGACACCGTTGACACAATCAAAGATCATCACACAACCTTCAATTCTGAATGTGGCCACTACACTAAAATTTTGTCACAGCCCAGAGCTTGTGGGGGCCTGGTGGGAAGTAAGTTCATCCAGTGACTCCTACTAGTCGATCAAGCTGTCATGTCTCTTCCCAGGCCAACGGTAGAGTTATTAGTGACAAGGACCCAGTCCATATATTCTATATCAATGTTTTGGATCAGATATGTTTGAATCACAGCACTGATCATTTTTTACCTGCAGGTATCTGGGATTGCCAACAGTCAATTCCACGACCACAACCTTTTGCACACAGTTCTTCATCTTTTTGCTGCTGGCACTGACACAACAGCAACTACACTGAGGTGGGGACTTCTGTTAATGGCCAAAAATCCCAAAATACAAGGTAAGGGACTTAAGGTATCCATAATTTCCATACAACAACCAACACTCCAAGTTACAATACTATAACTGCTTTACCAACACAAAAAACGTCTTATGAAAACAAAAATGTATCCTCAGACCAGGTCCAAGAGGAGCTGAGCAGGGAGATAGGAAGTCGTCAAGTGCAGGTTGAGGACAGGAAGAACCTGCCCTTCATCGACGCCGTCATCCATGAGACACAGAGACTGGCCAACATTGTCCCAATGGCATTGCCTCACAAAACGAGCCAAGACATCACCTTCCAGGGTCACTTCATTAAGAAGGTCAGACTGAATAAAACACCTAGTGTTAATCTCAAATTAGCTTCATAAAACACTGCTTCATGAATTCTCTTTTGCTCAGCATATAGAAAAAAACTTTTCAATTTCTGTATTGTCCACAGGGGACCACGGTATATCCTCTCTTGACATCTGTCCTGTATGATGAGAGTGAGTGGGAGAGGCCACACAGCTTTTATCCTGCTCACTTTTTGGACAAAGACGGGAAGTTTGTCAAGCGGGACGCCTTCATGCCTTTTTCTGCAGGTTGGTGAATTTAGCCCTTTTTTTTTTTTTTTACCACTTCTTGATGTTCATTTAATTGCAGATAAGATACACATTATCCTTTGTTCTCTCTCTCTCACAGGTCGCAGGATTTGTCTCGGAGAGAGTCTGGCCAGGATGGAGCTCTTCATCTTCTTCACCACCCTGCTGCAGCACTTTCGTTTCACTCCTCCTCCTGGAGTTTCAGAGGATGAACTGGATCTGACTCCACGTTTGGGCTTCACCCTCAACCCTTCACCCCATAAACTGTGTGCTGTTTCCTGTATGTGAGCAGTAGGGCTTGAAAATGCTGCTTGGCTCGCTTTTATGACTTCAACTCACTTCAAGAGAGTAGATTCTCATTTGCAGAGCATTTATTTTCCATGTAGTGCAACACCACTGAAAATGTTCAATATCAATGATGCAATTAACAGAATACAATAATAATAAATGTGTTCAGGACACAAATGGAAGGTCCATAGTACATTAAAAATGACAATATTTACAAACATATAGCAATAAATATACAGTACAATTCATAGAAATGAATAAAAGGTCAACAACCTTCACCTGTAATATACAAACAGGAGCGCCAATGTGTCCACAGTCTAGATGCATACCTGACAGAGCTAAAATCAATGTGGGCTAAAGGTTGTATAATTCTGTTTTCTGAGACAGACATTCTACACATGTATTGATAAATAAGATTTCTTATTAAGGCAAGGCAAGGCAGCTTTATTTGTGTAGCACATTTCAGCAACAGGGCAATTCAAAGTGCTTTACATAAAACATTAAAGAGCAGTTAAAAACAATAAAATAAATTAAAAAAAACAAAACAAAAACAGGCAGGACCATATTTCTTTACCATCTCATCCACCACGGGCCCAGCAGGAACATGACTTTGTACTCTTGTTACCCATAACAAGAGTGGAAGTACTTCTCTTTACCTACAATATAGCCGTCGCTATAAGACTTAGTTTAATCAAGGCAAACTTTGCAAAATCCCAAAGAGTTCCAACTGTTTTCCTTTAGATTTTATCATAAAATCTATTTCTGTTATCTGTTCAAAAATACCACTAGATAAAAGACGAGAATAGGACCATATTTCTTTACCATCTAATCCACCACGGGCCCTGCAGGAACATGTGATTTGGTACTCTTGTAACCCATAACAAGAGTGGAAGTACTTCTCTTTACCTACAATTTTACAATATTAAGGCAGAACAGGTAGGCACACCAACACTAACAAACATTTGACTAGCACTACACCATCTTGGCTGTTTTAGAAGCAGTCTCATGCTATCATTATATGCTACATTCAGTCTCTGCATGTTCTTTTTTCTGTAAGAACGCCACAAGTGGGCAGTATATAGCGGTGAACACAATGCTTTGAATAAAGCTACCTTAACATTAGCAGAACACATGCATGCCAAATTTACGTGCAAGCACATTAGCCTGAGCATACTGTATATCTTGCGACACTGTCTGTTGATGTCCTTATCATTTGATTGATTGATTGATTAGACTTTATTGTCCACCTTAGTGGAAATTTGTCTTCGACTTCTCCGACATCAATATAGAATTACATTAAAATACACACAGTTAACAGTACAACTCTAATACCATCAACATGCAACAACAGGAATGGAAAACAGTGCAAACAGTTAAGATAAGGTAGGTTTCGATCTTCAATTAACACATTTAACATTTTAAGTTAAGTTCCTGTATGGCATGGGGAATAAAAGATCTCTTATGAATACATTAACAACATGATGGCCAGGATATTTAATCTCATCACACACTTTAACCAGATAAAAAGATACTTACTTCTAATAATCATAGTATTACTCTTATTATCAACAAAAAATGGTTCTGATAGAGAACCCCCCATTTCACCTGCATAGACTGATGAGAATACCAGAAAACTAGAATTCTTATAATTACTTTTAGGACTCCTCTATGTTCCAATGTAAGAAATAATTTTTCATGGTTTACACGATCAAATGCCTTAGAGGCATCTATGAAACACATAACATTTTTTGAATTCTGGCTATTATAATGATCTAAAATTTACTTTAAGGCAAATATACATATGTCTAGACTGTACCGTGTTGACATTTAAAATCAAATTGGTTGACAGTGGTAAGAATAAACTGTTTCAACCTGTTGAGAAGAATTCTCTCCAAGACTTTAGATACAATGCTAGCTAGGTCTACAATTCAATCAGGAGAGACTTTGTTTGCAGATATGCAAAAATATTTATTGTACAACTGTACAATAAAATGTACAAAGTCTTTTGGTGATTAGACTCCATCGAATGAATAATATTTTTAAAGGGGTAGAGAACAGGAACATAACCCCCGACAGAGTGTAGACAGTGGTGGCGGCAGAGAAGGAGACCGGAGACCAGACCGAAGAGGCAACGGATCGGTCAGCCGGGAGATACACGATGACCGGAGGTGGCAGGGGAGGAGGAGGGTTGAGCGCTTTGCCTGAAATGACAGCTGACAGCACAGGGAGAGAACAGATTTAAAGCAGAGTTGTAATGCTGTGATTGGCCCTTGAATTTCGTGGCCAAATCTGATTGGTTTAACTGAAAGCATTGCTTCTAAACTAGCTGATTTGATTTAAGAAGAAAGAGTAGTGATTGGGTTAATGACGTCTTCCTGAAAGAATTTGCGCTGAGCTTCATTTGTCCATGCTGTTTATTTTGCCAGCTTTGTCAGAAGGAAAACGGTCCCTCCCATCTCATGCTCAGCTATAAAAACCCTGAAGTTTCTTTGTTCACTTACATACTTTCTCAGATTGCTTGTCAGTCTGTTAAACTGTCTCCTTCTTTTGCAAAAGAATAAAGAAAATAACTTAGAGAACTCCAGCGGGTCAGACAATCGCTTTCTTGTAACTAGCGAAATACAAATTTAATATTGCCATGTACACAATAAAGACCTCAATATTTCTGACCTTTATGGCAGTAACTCTTACAACCTGAAATGATTCAACAGAGTACCACACCCTCCTACTTCCAATACCCCTGCTCCAAACCACACTCATTTTGAAACTTGGCCTTTATTTTGATCTCAACTACACCCCGGTAATGTTTCGTGATTACATCTTGCACGGTCGCATTGCCAACATGGTAACAAAATCTGGATGCAGACAAGTAAAAATAAAAAAGCCTTTGTGGTTGTTTCCACTAAAGTTAAGACCAGGGCCAGATTTTTCCATGATGAGACACACACAGGCTCACAAGGTGAAAACAATAACGGCATCAGTTCCGGGCCCTATTTATAAGAACCATCTTTCCCCCCCTTCTACATTCGATTCAACATTTAGACAGCGGAGTTTGAATGGTCTCATTTACATTACAGATCTACTGTATATACAGATAACATAATTGACAGTTTTGATAATCTGTGTAGATGATAAAACCTTCCTCGTAGTTTTTCTACAGAGTCGTCCCTTTAAGAGTAAACATGTTTCTTTTCCTGATGTCCCTGCCGTCACAGTGTTGGACAAACTCACTCTCACCTTTGTGAATAAAGGACTAATCTCTCTACTATATTCTCAGCTGATGTCTCTTGGAGATCAAAGCCTAAACTAATTTAAAAGTAAGTGGGAGGATGAGCTTGGTATAGACCTGCATGAGGAATATTGGGCAAAGGCACTGGAAAGAGTCAATTCGTAATCTTCATGTGTTAGACTGGGGCTTATACAGTTTAAGGTGCTGCATAGGGTACATTTAATCAAAAATTAAATTAATTAATAAAATTGCATCACAGCCCAGAGGTTGTGTTGGGGGCCTGGTGGGAAGCTAGTTCATCCAGTGATTCCTACTAGTTGATCAAGCTGTCATGTCTCTGTCTGTCTCCAACCATCCCAGGCCAACAGTAGAGTTATTAGGACCCAGCCCATATTTTCTGTATCAAAGTTTTGGATCAGATATGTTTGAATCACAGCACTGATCATTTTTTACCTGCAGGTATCTGGGATTGCCAACAGTCACTTCCACGACCGCAACCTTCTGCAGACAGTTCTTAATCTTTTTGCTGCTGGCACTGACACAACAGCAACTACACTGAGGTGGGGACTTCTGTATATGGCCAAAAATCCCAAAATACAAGGTAAGGGACTTAAGGTATCCATAATTTTCATTCAACAACCAACACTCCAAGTTACAATACTGTATATCTGCTTTACCAACACAAAAAACATCTTATGAAAAAAAAAACTTTCCTCTCCCAGACCATGTCCAAGAGGAGCTGAGCAGGGAGATAGGAAGTCGTCAAGTGCAGGTTGAGGACAGGAAGAACCTGCCCTTCACCGACGCCGTCATCCATGAGACACAGAGACTGGCCAACATTGTCCCAATGGCATTGCCTCACAAAACGAGCCAAGACATCACCTTCCAGGGTCACTTCATTAAGAAGGCAAGACTGAATAAAACACCTAGTGTTAATCTCAAATTAACTTCCTAAAACACTGCTTCATGAATTCTCTTTTACTCAGCATATACATGTCATTTTTGTTACATTTAGCTGATGATTTTATCCAAAGCGACTTACAATTGCTATATATCAGAGGTGGCACGCCTATGGAGCAACTAGGGGTTAAGTGTCTTGCACAGGGACACATTGGTTTTATGTATCGCAGTGGGAATTGAACCCAGATCTACCACACCAAAGGCATGTGTTATATTCACTGCGGCATCACCACCACGTATACATATCGAAAACTTTTCAATTTCTGTATTGTCCACAGGGGACCACGGTATATCCTCTCTTGACATCTGTCCTGTATGATGAGAGTGAGTGGGAGAGACCACACAGCTTTTATCCTGCTCACTTTTTGGACAAAGACGGGAAGTTTGTCAAGCGGGACGCCTTCATGCCTTTTTCTGCAGGTTGGTGAATTTAGCATTTTTCTTTCTTTACCATTTATTGATGTTCATTTAATTGCAGATAAATATTTTCCTTTGTTCTCTCTCTCTCACAGGTCACAGGATTTGTCTCGGAGAGAGTCTGGCCAGGATGGAGCTCTTCATCTTCTTCACCAGCCTACTGCAGCACTTTCGGTTCAATCCTGCTCCTGGAGTTTCAGAGGATGAACTGGATCTGACTCCACGTGTGGGCTTCACCCTCAACCCTTCACCCCATAAACTGTGTGCTGTTTCCTGTATGTGAGCAGTAGGGCTTGAAAATACTGCTTGGCCCGCTATTATGACTTCAACTCACTTCAAGAGAGTAGATTCTCATTTGCACAGCATTATATTCCATGTAGTGCAACAGCACTGAAAATGTTCAACATCAATGATGCAATTAACAGAATACAGTAATAAGAACTTTATTCAGGACACAAATGGAAGGTCCATAGTACATTAAAAAGGACAATATTTACAAACATATAGCAATAAATATACAGTACAATTCAAATAAATTAATAAAAAGGTCAACAACCTTCACCTGTAATATACAAACAGGAGCACCAATGTCTCCACAATCTAGATGCATACCTGACAGAGCTAAAATCAATGTGGGCTAAAGCTTGTATAATTCTGTTTTCTGAGACAGACATTCTACACATGTATCGATAAGTAAGATTTCTTATTAAGGCAGAACAGGTAGGCACACCAACACTAACAAACATTTGACTAGCACTACACCATCTTGGCTGTTTTAGAAGCAGTCTCATGCTATCATTATATGCTACATTCAGTCTCTGCATGTTCTTTTTTCTGTAAGACCGCCACAAGTGGGCAGTATATAGTGGTGAACAGAATGCTTTGAATAAAGCTACCTTAACATTAGCAGAACACATGCCAAATTTACGTGCAAGCACATTATCCTGAGCATATATCTTGCGACACTGTCTGTTGATGTTCTCATCATCTGATAAATCATTAACAATATGATGGCCAACATATTAAATCTCATCACACACTTTAAGGGCAGTACCAGATAATAAGAAATCAGGAAATACTAATTTCCTGTCTTCTTTACTTCTAACAATCATAATATTGCTCTTTTTTGCAATATATTTGATATCGAAATCCACACTGTACTAAGAACAAACCTTCAAAAGTTGTTGGAACCCAGCACTATGTGGGCAAATGACTACCAAATCATCTGCATACATAAGGTGATTAATGAGAGTATAGCCTATCATGTATTGCATTTATTTAATTGTTGTGACAAATGCATTTATTTAATTGTTGTGACAAATCATCCATATACACATTAAAAAGGAAAGGTGACAAAATACCACCCTGATGAACTCCGTTACCAACAAGAAATGGTTCTGATACTTCTTCTGCACGATGGTGCTGCTGTGTTTTAATGTGCTGGGTAATGTCATTTTCCCCACATTTACATTAAAATCAATGCGACACACCTTACAAAAAGCGCGGAGTTTGTCAATATGACTAGGTATGATGCATGTAAATTGTTGCGGCCAACACTGTTGACATTTACAGCTATATTTCGATTTCTTTGCGGGAACACCACCTTCACCTGCCATTTTTTTCTGCTAGCTTTCAGGTCTGAACTTTCCGCGAAGCTTGAACAGAGATCAGCTGGACAACTGGGTTATAGGTTGCCAGGTTGAGGTGACAAACGGGTTGAAAATTTTATATGGTGTGTGGATTGTGTGAATAGGATGCATTTCATACAAGATCTGGCAACTGGTCATCATTAGAAAAACATATTGGTCTGATTATTTATAAAAGGAGTTTGGGCCATGCAAATTACGGGAGTTTCTCGGGAGAAATAACAAACCGGGAGGGGTCCGGGCTAAAAAACAGGAGAAACACGGGAAAAATGGGAGTGTTGGCAGCTATGTTCACAACACCCCTACTTTCAATACCCTTGCTTCAAACCACACTCATTTTCCAAATGAACTTGGCCTTTATTTTGATCTCAACTACACACCTGTAAAGTTTCGTGACTACATCTTGCAGGGTTGCAATGCCAACATGGTAACAAAATCTGGATGCAGACATCTGGCAAAGTACAAAGAAAAGCCTTTGTGGTTATTCCCACTAAAGTAAAAGACTCCAGGACCAGATTTTTCCATGATGAGACACACAGACTCACAAGGTGAAAACAATAACGGCGTCGGTTCTGGGCCCTATTTATAAGAACCATCTTTTCCCCCCTTCTACACTCGATTCAACATTTAGACAATGGAGTTTGAATGGTCTCATATACAATTAAGATCTATATACAGATAACATATTTGACAGTTTTGATAATCTGTGTAGACAATATAACATTCCTTGTAGTTTATTTATTTATTTTATTAGGTATCTACAGATTTGTCAGATGAACTCACGCTGGTCTCTTTTTTGTAAATAGGCTACATTAAACCTTCGTGAGTAAAAAGTCAATACTTATAAATGCACTCACCTGTGTAGACCGGCATAAACATGTAGAAAGCAATACTTCAGTCTGCTCAGTCCACCGCGCTGTTTTACGCAAACACAGCTCTACTCTGCAAATAGCGAATTTTTACAAACAAGCTAAAACAAAAGCTGTCGGTTTGTAGTCTAACTGTTTATCTCAGGTTGCCGGGAATCTGGACATTTTGACAAATTCTTGTAAACCTCACTGCTGGCTGAACAAACCAAACTCTCCGCTAGAGCGGACAATCTGGAGCTACTTAATATGCAAGTGAATGACGCGATCGTTATGTTCGAGTGATGATGATGATGATGGTTGTATTATTTTGCAACAACATTGTTTCATTGCAAATGAGGCATACATGACGAGTGCATAGCCTGCTTATCAGTACATTCATCATTAAAGCTGGGCTTTTGGCTTTTCCACGTCAGCTTTTCCCTTCAACCTCTTTGACAGTGACATGTTTACCTGACAACAGCCTTTCTTTCCGCAAGCATTTTCCACCAATCAGGATGCTGCATACTACAATAATGTTTCCATAATCACAGACTTTAACCATCACTCCTCAGTGAACTGCCTCCTAGTCTGAGATCTTTTTCTAGTTAAAGAGCCAGTTATCATTATGGAGTTTTCATGTTTTTTAGGAGTTTGCTCACACTAATACATGTAAAAAAAAAAAAAAGCATTAATTCAGTAAGAAAGCGAAAAAGAATAGGCGTATTAGGTATAAATTGATTTTATTTTCTTTATTTGAAAGTCCGGCCGCCAGAGTGCTTAGAAAAATTCTGAAAAAAATGTAGTTGATGATCCCTGCTGTAGACTCTCTGTCCAGTCAGAGACATATATTGGGTAATTTATGTTTTCAGTTCAATTAATTAAATCCAACTAAATGGAACACTCACAAGATGTCACCAAAATCACTCGGTCCCCTTTAAATCTTTCAGAAAATGATGTAAGCGAATTATATCGAATCGTATCGAATCGTATCGAATCGTATCGAATCGTATCGAATTGTATCGAATCGCATCATTGGCTGAATATCGTGATATATATCGTATCGTGAGCTGAATATCGTGTATCGTATCATATCGTGAGATTAGTGTATCGCTACAGCCCTACTTGACAATAGTTTTTAAAACACTTAGCGAGGTTCTTGTAGTGATGCTGGAACCCTGTCCACTTATAGCAATATTTGGTGTGGCTGATGAAATTCTGAGTTTAAATGCATCACATGCAATCACTTTTGGCCCGTAGGAGAATTTTGTTAGTTTGGAAATCCTTCTGCTTGGCTGGGGGATATGTTTTTTTTTCTAAAGGTAAGGATAAAATTTACATTGATAGGAAAAGTTTCTGTGGAAAGGTTCTACTTCAAGTGGGGACAGTTTTTGTTGTATTTTGAAAGTCTGAAAGAGTTGCCCACTGGGTGAGTGTCTGTAACTGAGACACCCCCCCCCTATCCTTTCCAATGCTTTTTTTATTGCTTTTTTTTATTATAAACCAGAGTGTTGCAGCAGACAGGCACGGCACCAGGATTACAGTTTTGGATGGGCCAGACCAATTGTGGGTGGGCCTTAAATTAAAAACGTTATCAAATCCCTTTTTAACCTAATACAAATGACTGGTGTTAGGTTTAAAAAAGTTAAAGCCAGGCTATGTTTGGAAAATAATGTTTAATGGGGCCTGCAGCTAAATTTAATCAAGTAACTACACTAATCAGCATTTGGCTGCCTCACCCAAAGCCCGGCTTCTGAAGAATTAATTAGGTCATGGCTGTTATTTAGCATACTGTGGGAGACTCATTGTCCCCACAGGAAAGGTGACTGTTGTCTCTTTTTAGGGAGCCATCCCCTGTTGAGCTAGACGTGATTGGAACAAAGGAAATGCATATTACTGTAGAATCAACCCTTCCATGACAAACAACTTTAGTCTATGACTTGAAATTCAGAGGTGGGTCCTTATCCTGAGAGACAGGAATAAATGTGGGAGCAGGAGAAAGATTCGACACTACAGCCTGTGACCCCGCAAGGGGAAGCTGCTGTAGTCCGCTGGTTACAGTGTATTGTTTTGTCATGTCGTATGACTGCTAACTGTGACCCGACAGGGGAAGCATGTTTTGCAGTCTGCTGCTGGCAGTGTATTATGTTTTATGTTTGATTGTGTTTTGACTGTCGTTTTCACCGTGTTGTTTTATTAAACCTCTTGCTTAACTTTCAATTTGACCCCAGCCTCTCCTCCTTCCTCCAGAAATCAGAACGACCACGTCTTTTAGAAAATTCTTAACAATAGGTGACCCCGACGTGAATTGAAGGACGGATCATGGTGACTTGCTGAATTTTCACATGGGCCCAGACAACTGAGAGGTGAGCAGAAAACCTGTTTTTATCAAAACGCTGCAGAGCTTATATAGGAAACGTTTTAGATGTGTAAATTCAGCAGCATCACCCTGCAAGTCTGTTAAAATCTAAAGTGATTTTAAGTAATGATAAATACAAAAGTAGGCCTATTGTATGTGATAGTGTGTGTTTGTATGTGGTTGTGTAAGCTTAAAAGCCTGCAAAGAGGGTCCATGGTTAAGTGCACTAGAAGTCCACTTTTTTAAGCGGCCAGGTTTAGAATCCTGTAAAATTTTAGTGTTAAAAAGACCGAATAGAGCCGGCAACAGGAAAAATCCTTTTCTTTGTGAGGTCACAAGAAGGATGGCCAGTGTTAAAAAGTCCGAATAGAGCCGGCAACAGGAAAAATCATTTTCTTTGTGAGGTCACAAGAAGTGTGGCCATAGTGTTAAAAAGTCTGAATAGTGCCGGCGACAGGAAAAATCATTTTCTTTGTGAGGTCACAAGAAGTGTGGCCATAGTGTTAGAAAGTCCCATAATTTTTTTTAAATAGAATTGTGTTTGAATTTGAGTCTGCGGCAGCGACTTGCGTGGTGTTTTGTGAAACTGTAAATAAGATGTGTTGAAATTGAAAGCGCAGTGTGGTTATAACTTCATTGTAAGATTGTTTTGTTTAAATTGAGAGCGTGCACCAGCTCAGCGGTGGGGGTTGTGGACATGTTGAGGTTACAGACGCAGTTTGGTTGTGGATGTTCGTTTGTGTTGAGTTTTGCATTGGAAATTCCATTTCCTGAGTGGTATAACGAACAGCGACTCCATCTGGTTGGTAAATCATTACAACAGAGCGTCTACTAAAACCAGCTACGGGTCGGACTATAGAAAAATATAGTAAACTAGAGAAGATGAAATTTCTGAAGCAATTGTATTGTGAATGCTTTATGATTGAAAGGCTAACTGGATGGCTGTTTTATTTTTGTGGAAAAGGGTGGATCAGTGAGAATGGATGAAATAGTGGAAATGGATTAATTGGTATGAATGTCTTTGGAAGAGTTGGGGCGCCGACCCTGAACCTATGAAAGATGTGGAAATGTTTTAAAGTTTCAGTGGAGTTTCTCAGTGAATGCATGAATGAGCAGCAGTTGAAAATGGGAGCAAAATGTCTGCTCAGAGTTTTTGTGAATTAATGTTTGTTGCTCCAGTGTTTCAGGTAGTTGAGATAAGTGCATTTATTTTTTGAAGATAAGTGCATTTTATTTTTCATTTGTTATTTTCTTTAATTTTTTTTATACATTATTTTTGGTTTTTGCATTGAGTAGAATTGCATCTGAGTGATTGATAAGCCCATTGCAAGTCAAAACAGCAGCTCTTAGAATTTTTTCACACATTCTTTTAAGTCACACGAAACAAAGACAAAAGGTGCCTTTGTTTGAATTTACACTCTCACCGATGCGACTCCGCCATCTTACCTGTGAGGGGGGTCCAATGGGGGGTGGCGATAAATTCAGCAGTATGGAGAAATTTCAATGGATAATTTAGTAAAAGCATATTTGGCATTTTGGGCATCTTGACTCAAAATTGGTTTGTTTTTCACTAAAAATGATAAATAACAGGCACATGGAGATAAATTAATGTTTTGTTGGTTTTTATTCTTTTTCATGTTTATGATGATGTCTCTGAAAAATCATTGGGTTGAGAGAGTCAAGGTAGTAGTAATTCCATTGATATTTCTTTATGGTTTGTTGATTTTTTTTTTTTTTTTTTTTTTTTATTATTCCCTACTTTGTAAATATTTTGTTAAAAAATAAAAAAATGGGGGGAGATCTGAAGATTTGTAGAAACTCCTGTGCTGGCCACACAGAGTGCTATGCAAATCTTCTTCTCAGGGTATTAAATGTGGCACAAAAGAATGACACGGGACTTATATAGAAATTGATTTGCTCAAAAAATAGCAAATTGCTGATCAAGTTTGTCAAAAATGTTTGAAGTAATAGTAAAAGATGAATCACGCAGCCCATATTCCCCCATTGAGAAAGAAAATTGTGGAGTTTTTATTCTTTGTTTTTTGTGTTTTTGTAATTGATGATTTGTACTGTATGTTTACAATGGACTCATTACTTTTTGGGATCATTTATTGTGTTATGGACTGAAGCTTTTTGCCCATTGTCTTAAGGACTTTGGAAAACACAGATGACAAAGGAAATTTCTCCTCCATGAGAAATTAATGGACAAATCAAGGACAAACTATCACATTTTTTTCTTCTTCCTTGTTTTCACACCTAGATATTGCCCAGCAATGAAAACAATAATATGACTTTTCGCAAGGCAGTGTGTCGGCTTGTCACAGCCATTTTATTCACAGATGAAAGCAGCCTCCAGATTCCTGCTGATGAAGTCATTCAGCCTGATGACTTCATCTGTTTAAGGGGTCCAGGTCCAGATCGGCATCAGCATCGCCCAGGGAAACCCCATATCGGTCGACCTCTAACAAGGATCCATGTTCACACTTCAACTTCAAGCCCAGCAGAGTGCCTACAGGAACCCAGTTCATCTGACCAGATGCTGACGGAAAGCATGGAGCATCACTGCTGCTGAATTCCTGCGGTGGTTTCCTGACAGAGCAGGGAGACTGGAGTCCCTGCTGACACACCAAAAAGCTAAGGATGGCTTTTTCCTACAGGTGCTGGAGCAAGCAGCACACCCATCCGGTCTGGTTTGATAGTGTTTTGACAATCGTTTTCACCGTGTTGTTTTATTAAACCTCTTGCTTAACTTTCAATTCGACCCCAGCCTCTCCTCCTTCCTCCAGAAATCAGAACAACCACGTCTTTTAGAAAATTCTTAACACTGGCTAATATACTGTTATATTATATATATTATATGTGCTTACATAATAAAGATTGTAATAGCTTGATGCTATTTATATGTTGTTGCATTGTAAAACGTTTCGGTGCAAAGGACGGACTTATCCGCGATCGCTCGCCTTGGTTCTGCCCAAAAGAAGAGCGCTTTGGACTCTCCATTACGCACCATACCTGGCTGTGCTATAGCGCATCTCTCCTGACCTAAGGCCTATAGACTGTAAAAGTGGTCAGGAATCTAATATTTCCCCAAAACATAGTGTAGTTCTGCTCGTATAACATGAGGCCGAATATTTCACAATTCTTTTCAACTGTTTTAAGTTTTCAACAATATACAGATCAACAACACTGCCCGACAGTTTCAATCAATACTCGGCCACAGAACATGTTCATTGACAACATCATCTGTCATGTAAAACAAGACTCAAGTTATTTCCTTACTTTAGTGTGATGATTCATGTTAAAAACATGTTTAACAATTATTACTATAACTATTAATAGCCCTAAAGCATTATTGGCCATAACAAGAGAAAACCATGAGGGAAAAACAACTTGACAACAGTAAGCTGTTATATAAATAGAATTGCGCCTGCAGCTTCTGTAGCGGGTTATGAATTGATTATTTTAATCCATATATCTCATATAACGACATAATACAATACAGGCAGAGTAGCCTTCACATACCTTACTGTTATCCTCTGGCGGTCCTACACAATTAAACTCAGCAGAAGAAGTGACCGGATACTATAGCACTGGTTGAGTTGCGGGCTCATCCACGGAAGACCGATCCACATCCACAGGGCTATATCCATAGGGGCTATATCATCCACTCGCGAGGCAGAGGCAAAGGCTATAGCACCGGCGCTGGTCGCGCTGGCTGCCCTAACCGCGCTAGCATCGTTAGCATCCTGCGGTGTCCGAGACAAAGATGTGCTCGGCGTTGTGGATCTCAGCTCTCCTTCATCTCCCGGTTGCAGCGATGACTCTGAGACCGTTCGTGCACGTTTAAGGTACCTAAACAACGGCTGTTACAACCTTGTCCTTTACTGGAAATGATTTTCACACTCTCAGATCACTGGGAGCTAGCCTAGCCTAGCCTAGCCTAGCATACCTACAAGCTACATCCGATCCGAACCTCACTGTCTGCTGAACTTGCGCAGAAACATAAAAATAGACATGACATTTTTTTAAATTGTTTTTGAAAACTACACATTTAGACAATTTTAGCACAAATTATGAGATTATTTGCCGATTTTTAATAATTCTTCACCAAATTATAATATATTAATTAATTAATGTTTTTTGAGGAAATGTTTTGGGTGGGCCTGTTGAAAAGTGGATGGGCCTAGGCCCGTCAGGCCCACCCATAACGCCGTGCCTGGCAGCAGACCTGCAGCTTTCTGGGAGTTTGTTCCAGATGTGGTGCATAGAAACTGAACTGGGTCAGAGTGACCTGTCTGGGTGAAACTTTACCTCACTGGTTCCTTCAACCTCTGTACAGACTGACTTACTCAACCGTTTCTGATCACATGTCAACGTTAAGATATGGCAGTAAAGATAACAAAAGAGCAAACCTATCTCATTGATCTCAAACAACAAACAAAGTACTCTACCCTGAAAATGGTGCTGATAAAGACAGTGGTTTACTAGTTTCTGTCTGTGAACTTTTCCCTTTCTTTTGGACTGGGCTGTTTCCCTTACCTCCACCTACAAAAGGAGGACTCACAGAGGCAAAAGCAGCAGCATTTCTTTCTACTTATTCACTTTCACTCCCACAAGGAAGCACCAATCACAGTACAGCAGGGAGTGGGGAGGTTACTGCGCTTTATTTATGCTTAGTTTTGGTATCCCTCCTTAGATAACGCTCCCAGAAGTAAAGGCTCCAGAAGGAAACATATTTTGTCTGTGAAGTAGGAATTTTAGGACACGTTTTTAAAGTCATGGGGATATTAGATCTCTTTCTCCAGTCCTCCAGCTCTATCTCCCTGTTGGGGGCTCTGCTGGTCCTGCTGCTCGTCTACCTTGTCTCCTCCTCCAGCTTCAGCTCCCAGAAGGAGGGTAATGAACCTCCAGGACCAAGACCGCTTCCAGTACTCGGGAACCTGCTGCAGCTTGACCTCAAGAGACCCCACAACACATTTCTGAAGGTGAGAAAGTGCTATAAGAGTAGCTTTTTTGACGGGTAGTTTGTGCTTTTGTGCAGTTCAACCTGTTTTCTTTCTCCTGTGTGTCTTATATCCAAACATGTCATGACATGATGCTGCTGTTCTCAGCTTTCCAAGAAATACGGATCAGTGTTCACTGTCTATTTGGGGCCCCAAAAAGTGGTGGTCCTGGCAGGATACAAGACGGTGAAGGAGGCACTTGTAAATCATGCTGAAGAGTTTGGAGACCGAGGTGAAATCCAAATTATGAAGGACTTTAATAAAGGACATGGTAAGTTAAGGCTTTTCGCAAACACTTATCCTCCTCATGTTCGCAGCCTTTGCTCATAATCAGCTGATTTGTTAACATGTTTTGCTGATCTACTTCACCTCAGGGGTTGTATGGTCCAATGGTGATTCATGGAAAGAGATGAGGCGCTTTGCTTTGACTAACCTGAGAGACTTTGGGATGGGCAAGAAGGCGAGTGAGGACAAAATCATTGAGGAATGTGAACACCTCAGTGAAGTGTTTAAGACATTTAAAGGTATGTGTCTTACAATAACAAACCAGCATGTAACATATTCACAACATAATAATAATAATAATAATACATTTAATTTATAATGCGCTTTTCATCAGAGATCTCAAAGTGCTACAGGTTAGAAATAAAAATAATAAAAAAACAAAAAGATAAGTAGTTTAAAATACAAGAATAAAAAATAAAAATAAAACATCTAAAAGGGACCAAAAGCTTTGCAAAAGAGAAATGTCTTAAGGCCTTTTTTAAAACAGTCAGTGGATTGACACACAACACTCTTGATTTTGATTTTTTTCCTGTTTTCCTTGTTACAGGTGAAGCATTTGATTCAACCCAACCAATAAACTATGCAGTCTCTAATATTATCTGCTCCATTGTTTATGGCAGCAGATTTGAATATGAAGATCCAGAGTTTACATCCCTGGTAGACCGAACCAACAGAATAATTCAACTTCTGGGCTCCCCGTCAGTACAGGTGACTTTCCATATACCATAGCTTGGGATTTTAATAAACATATTACAACTGAACAAGGGCTTTGACGCCGAACTTAAATGATAAATGACTTTAAAAAAATAATGATATTCGAACGACATTAGGCAGCCCTTAATATTCAAACCTGTTATGGGCATTTCTTTTTGTGTTTGCTTGTAAACGCTGTTTTCAATTCAGACAAAAAACTTTGAATATGATTTTTTGGCAAAAGTCAAAGCCCTGAACTGAACTGAGGAAATTATGTAATTCCTCACTTTTCTGTTGAAGACTTTTTGTACATACTGGTATACATTTCCTTGTTAACAGGTGTGTAACATGTTTCCATGGATTGGTAAATGGGTTACTGTGAAGAAGGAAATCGATGCAACATTTGCTGCCAACAAGAAACAGAACTTACGGCTGTTCAGTCGTTTGAAAGAGACCCTCAATCCACAGATGTGCAGAGGATTTGTGGATGCCTTTCTGGTCCGAAAGCAAAATCTGGAGGTTGGGCTCATTGCTATTAAGAATTAAGATTTTACAAATTATGTTTTTTGTCACTCTTGAATGTGATTTGATGTACAGCTTAAAGTGGACATATTATGTTTTTCCGTATATCTACAATGTTATAATGTCGTATTGTAATGTTAAACTTGACCAAAAATAATGAGTAAATGTATTTTAGAAAAATCTCTATGAGCTAATACGTTCAGATTTCCAACTGTTCTGAACGCTCCGGTTTCAACAGTTTTTTCTACTCTCGGCTAAGTGTGCCAAGCCGGCCTTCTATGATTGGTAATCTGCTCCAGGTAGGCAGGACTGGAGTGTTTTTTTTTGTTTTTTTTAAGCTACTGCGGTGATAACATTGTTGCATATAGCTACATGCTAACGGCATTAAAAGTTGTAATCTTGGCTGCCAATGTGGTTAAATTGTCTCCATTTCCGTGTCACATTACTCCTGAAACATTTTCGGTTATGTAGTATTTGGTTTAAAAGCCTTTTTATCTGTGATTTCGGACTGTAAAAAGTGCTGATATACTCAATTAGTGTCTACTGCTATCTATAGTAGCTACATGCTAACGGCAGTGAAATATGTAATCTTGGCTGCCAATGTTGTTAAATTCTCTCCAATATCGGGTCGTATTACTGCTGAAACATGTCCAATTGGGTAGTATTTTATCTGCAATTATCTGCAATTTGTGATGGTAGAAAGTGCTGCGTTACAATCTAACCCTAGCATACTGCTAACTATTAAGTAGCTGGATGCTAACGCAAGATAGCTGTGATCTTGGACGCAACGCTGGTCTTTTCTCCCCAATTTTAGGTCACATTACTGCTAGGACCAATTTTATAGTATTTAGTTTAGAAGTCTTACTTGTGGTTTTTCACGGTACAAAGTCCAGCTTTATTCTCCGTTGCTGTAGCTCCAGCTGCTACTAGTGAAACAAAACTGGAGCGCAGCAGAGATTTAAGGAAACATGCTGGCCAATCGGAGCAGATTGGGATTTTCAGGAGGAGGGGCTTAAAAAGACAGGTGCTCTTGAAAATGTTATATAAAAGTTCCCCTTTAATATTAAGTAATCCAACATCTTTTTTAATTTACACAATTAAAGATCATCTCACAACCTTCTATTCTGAATGTGGCCAGTACACTAAAATTGCATCACGTTGGGGGCCGGGTGGGAAGTAAGTTCATCCAGTGACTGCTACTAGTTGATAAAGCTGTCATGTCTCTGTCTGTCTCCAACCTTCCCAGGCCAACGGTAGAGTTATTAGTGACAAGGACCCAGTCCATATTTTCTGTACCAAAGTTTTGGATCAGATATGTTTGAATAACAGCAGTGATCATTTTTTACCTGCAGGTATCTGGGATTGCCAACAGTCACTTCCACGACCGCAACCTTCTGCAGACAGTTCTTAATCTCTTTGCTGCTGGCACTGACACAACAGCAACTACACTGAGGTGGGGACTTCTGTATATGGCCAAAAATCCCAAAATACAAGGTAAGGGATTTAGGGTATCCATAATTTCCATACAACAACCAACACTCCAAGTTACAATACTGTATATCTGCTTTACCAACACAAAAAACGTCTTATGAAAAGACCAGGTCCAGGAGGAGCTGAGCAGGGAGATAGGAAGTCGTCAAGTTCAGGTTGAGGACAGGAAGAACCTGCCCTTCACCGACGCCGTCATCCATGAGACACAGAGACTGGCCAACATCGCCCCAATGGCAGTGCCTCACAAAACGAGCCAAGACATCACCTTCCAGGGTCACTTCATTAAGAAGGTCAGACTGAATAAAACACCTAGTGTTAATCTCAAATTAACTTCATAAAACACTGCTTCATGAATTCTCTTTTGCTCAGCATATACATGTCAATTTTGTTACATGTCATTTAGCTGACGCTTTTATCCAAAGCAACTTACAATTGCTGTATATCAGAGGTGGCACGCCTCTGGAGCAACTAGGGGTTAGTGTCAAAGGTATGATATTATGTATCATATTCACTGCGCCATCACCACCACGTATAGATATAGAAAACTTTTCAATTTCTGTATTGTCCACAGGGGACCACGGTATATCCTCTCTTGACATCTGTCCTGTATGATGAGAGTGAGTGGGAGAGGCCACACAGCTTTTATCCTGCTCACTTCCTGGACAAAGACGGGAAGTTTGTCAAGCGGGACGCCTTCATGCCTTTTTCTGCAGGTTGGTGAATTTAGCACTTTTCTTTTTTTACCACTTCTTGATGTTCATTTAATTGCAGATAAGATGAACATGTTCCTTTGTTCTCTCTCTCTCTCTCTCTCTCTCTCTCTCTCTCTCTCTCTCTCTCTCTCACAGGTCGCAGGATTTGTCTCGGAGAGAGTCTGGCCAGGATGGAGCTCTTCATCTTCTTCACCACCCTCCTGCAGCACTTTCGTTTCACTCCTCCTCCTGGAGTTTCAGAGGATGAACTGGATCTGACTCCACGTGTTGGCTTCACCCTCAACCCTTCACCCCATAAACTGTGTGCTGTTTCCTGTATATGAGCAGTAGTGCTTGAACATGCGGCTTGGCCTGCTTTTATGACTTAAATTCACTTCAAGAGAGTAGATTCAAATTTGTACAGCATTATATTCTATGTAGTGCAACATCACTGAAAATGTTCAATATCAATGATACAATTACCAGAACTTTCACTTCATCATAGATTTGCAGATAAGTAACTTAATGCAGATCAGTAACCTGATGATTCACCAGATGATGTGTTACACAGAACCATCCAAGAAGCTGTCAAACGTGTTTGGAATAGGACAGGCACTATAAAAAATATCTGGCAGGTGATTGAATGAACTGTCATGGCA
The DNA here is from genome assembly GCF_004354835.1 of Perca flavescens. Classification (NCBI taxonomy): domain Eukaryota; kingdom Metazoa; phylum Chordata; class Actinopteri; order Perciformes; family Percidae; genus Perca; species Perca flavescens. The sequence goes on from NC_041348.1 coordinate 28,526,830, forward strand.
GTTGCACTCACCTAAACCATGCCGGTAGCTGCTGGTAGCTCCTCACCGGATGCTGATTGGTTAGGTTAGCTGGTAGTTCAGATGCAAACGCATTATTTGAAGCCTGAAAAGATTAACATTCTTGTGATATGTGATCCTGCGATTCTCATGATCTCTTGATATGGCAATCCAGCTGCATTTAAGGTAAGCAGATCAGACCAAGTACATGGTATTCTCTACATCCATCGGCATCTCTGACTATCCTGCCAGAGTGATATACCAGATATCCATATCACTCTTGCTGAGCCACATGAATACCTAAGAATTTGGCTTGACAGCAGACTGGAATTCAACATTTGAGCCAAAATATTGTTCAATCAAACCAGGCCTGGCAGTCTGTCTTTTAAATCGTAAAAATACCGTCAACTTCCTCATAAAGTGTGTATTGTCCCCCGTACATGAGGGCTTTAAGTTTTAAAAAAGTATTAACAGTAATAAAACTGATCATCACCACTGATGTAATAAAAAGAATGTTTGTTGAATGTCTGCTTTAGAAGTGCTCATTTTCCAGCAATGGACTTTCCTCATTACCTATATACTAAGCAGTATTTTTGCAGAGCACAATCATCTTGAAACTTATAACAAAAATGGCTTTCTTGTAACTAGCTAAATACAAATTTAATATCGTCATGTACACAATAAAGATCATAATATTTTTGACCTTTGTGGCAGTAACTCTTACAGCCTGAAATGTTTAACTTCCTGTAACGGTTCGTAGTAGAACTGAATTACTGTTAAACAAATAAGGTTGTGTACCTTTTCACATATTAGCTGTACATCAAGTACTGTAAATATTGTAAATAGTGACTTTTCACCACACTATAATTTAACATTTTCCTGTTTTTAACTTAAACAGCACAAATTGCTTATTCACGTGCTATAAACAAACATTTCACAACACCCCTACAGTTGAAACCAGATATTTACATACACTTCAGAAAAAAACACAAAAACATTTATTTCTTTACTGTTATACATTAAACCAGAGTAAACTTTTTCTGTTTTAGATCAATACATATTAACATATTTTTTGCCTTTGTTAAATGTCAAAATTGAGCGAGGGAGAATTTTTATGTATTTTTTTTATCACTTTCATCAAAGTCAGAAGTATACATACACATGCTTAGTATTTGGTAGAATTGCCCCGAAACTGTTTCACTTGGGCCAAACGTTTTGGGTACCCTTCCACAAGCTTTCTACAATAGTTTGCTGGAATTTTGGCCCACTCCTCTTGACAGAACTGTGGATGCATACAAAGGAACACCTCAAACACAGAGCCTCTTTCTTTGACATCATGGGAAAATCAAGAAAAATCAACCAAGACATCAAGAAAAGAATTGTGGACCTCCACAAGTGTGGCTCATCCTTAGGTGCAATTTCCAGATGCCTGAAGGTCTCACGTTCATCTGTTCAGACAATAATACGCAAGTATAAAAAACATGGGAATGTACAACCATCATACCGCTCAGGAAGGAGACGGATTCTGAGTCCCAGGGAGGAATGTTTTTTGTGTGCAAATAAATTTGCAAATTAATCCCAGGACAACAGCCAAAGACCTTGTGAAGATGCTAGCTGAAACTGGTAAGACAGTGTGATTATCCACAGTAAAACGAGTCCTGTACCACCATGAGCTAAAAGGTTACTCTGGGAGAAGAAAGCCATTACTTCAAAACCACCATAAAAAGCCAGACTACAGTTTGCAACTGCACATGGGGACAAAAATCTTAATTTCTGGAGACAAGTCCTGTGGTCTGACGAAAAACAAAAATTTGGCCATAATGATAAACGGTATATTTGGAGAAAAAAGGGCAAAGCTTTGAAGCCTCAGAACACCATCCCAACTGTGAAGTATGGGGGCGGTAGTATAATGTTTTGGGGCTGCTGTGCTGCATAAGGGACTGGTGCACTTCACAAAATAGATGGCAACATGAGAAAAGAAAATTTTGGGGATATATTGAAGCAACATCTGAAGACATCAGCCAGGAAGTTAAAGCTTGGGCGCAAATAGGTCTTCCAAATGGAGTATGACCCCAAGCATACCTCCAAATTAGTTACAAAGTGGCTTAAGGACAACAAAGTCAAGGTATTGGAGTGGCCATCACAAAGCCCTGATCTCAATCCCATAGAACATTTGTGGGCGGCACTGAAAAGGCATGTGCGAGCAAGAAGGCCGACAAACCTGATCCAGTTACACCAGTTCTGTCAAAAGGAGTGGGCCAAAATTCCAGCAAACAATTGTAGAAAGCTTGTGGAAGGATACCCAAAACATTTGGCCCAAGTGAAACAGTTTCGGGGCAATTCTACCAAATACTAAGGAAGTGTATGTATACTTCTGACTTTGATGAAAGTGATAAAAAAAAATACATAAAAATTCTCCCTCGCTCGATTCTGACATTTAACGAATGCAAAAAATATGTTAATATTTATTGATCTAAAACAGAGAAAGTTTACTCTGATTTAATGTATGACAGTAAAGAAATAAATGTTTTTGTGTTTTTTTCTGAAGTGTATGTAAATATCTGGTTTCAACTGTACTTCCAATACCCTTGCTCCAAACCACACTCATTTTCAAACTTGGCCTTTATTTTGATCTCAACTACTCACCTGTAAAGTTTTGTGACTACATCTTGCACGGTCGCAATGCCAACATGGTAACAAAATCTGGATGCAGACATCTGGCAAAGCACAAAAAAAAGCCTTTGCGGTTGTTCTTTTTTGTCATTGTGCCGCTTTTTTAGATGTTATTGATGCTGTGCTTTGTACACTTGGAAATGTCAAAGTCTGTCACCAGTGACTATTGTTGGTCTTCCAGCCCACTGGTATTCAAGTAACGTCCCCCCATTTCCTTCAGTATTGTATGACTATGTTGTTTTTCATGTATTGTATAACTTGCTACATAACCAGTTGTCCTCCGGGGACAAAATACAGCTGAAAGTTGAAGTTTAAGAGACTTTAGGTTAATGCTGGACTGGACCTGAGGTTTTTGGAATGCCATATGAGCAGCAGCATCAGCAGCATTAGTCAAGAGAGAAGTAGTAGCAAAGGTCAGCAAAGCTTTCCTGTGAGTTTTGTGAAGTCACTCCCACAAGACACAAGTACCAATCAATGCACAACAGGAAGTTGGGACATTACAGCAGTTTAGGGTTAGTTGTGAAATCCCTGTTAAACAGAACACTCACAAAACTATAGGCTCAAGGAGGAAAAACACGTTCTCGGTGAGGTAGCAACTTCAGACAAGTCATGGGAGTATTAGAACTGTTTCTCCAGTCTTCCACCTCTATTTCTCTGTTGGGGGGTCTTGTTGTCCTGCTATTTGTCTACCTCATCTCCTCCTCCAGCTTCAGCTCGAAGGAAGACAGTAAGGAACCTCCAGGACCAAAACCATTTCCCCTAATCGGGAACCTGCTGCAGCTTAACCTTAAGAGACCCTACAACACATTACTGAAGGTGAGGAATAAATTGCTGTTCTTAAGATTTCTTGTGTGTGTGCTCTCCAGGCAGCTCCACTGTTACAACAATTCTTAAAATGTGTTTGTATTATAATAAATACATCATGACATTATGCCCCTGTTCTTAGCTTTCCAAGACATATGGATCAGTGTTCACTGTGTATTTGGGACCCCAAAAAGTGGTGGTCCTGGCTGGATACAAGACAGTGAAAGAGGCACTTGTCAACTATGCTGATGAGTTTGGTGAAAGAGATCCAATGTTAATAATGCAGGAATCTAATCAAGGCCATGGTAAGGAAAGAGCTTTTTTCAAAATCATTTTCCTGTTCTGTTTATCCTTCAGTAAATGTTTTTTTGTCTTTAGGGCTGCTGCCTCAGTCGACTAATCGGTCATTTTGGTCTTAGTTGACGAAGATTACTTTAGTCTATTAGTCAGTTTTTATGCATTTTTCATGCTGAATTACTTATTTCCAAAAAACCTATGAACACATTACATGGTGTTTTGGCAAAATTCTTTGGAGAGAAAATCGATTTTACAGACCTGTAAATTAAATCGACTAATTAAGTGTCAGTAGACTAAGAATTTCTTTAGTCAAGGATAGCTCTAATTGTCTTTACCCATTCCAAGTTTTTGAAATGATTTAAAACATGTTTCACCTCAGGGGTTTTATGGTCCAATGGTGATTCATGGAAAGAGATGAGGCGCTTTGCTTTGACTAACCTGAGAGACTTTGGGATGGGCAAGAAGGCGAGTGAGGACAAAATCATTGAGGAATGTGAACACCTCATTGAAGTGTTTAAGACATTTAAAGGTAAGTGACTTTTAACCTACTGCATGTTGAACAATGTTTCGTCAATCCTTTTTTAATGAAACAATCCATTCACAATTGTTTGGTGATTTGTATCTTATCATCCACTGGCTTGACCTTTGTGAGTTGACTCTGAAAGCAGTTACAAGTGCTCAGAGATAGTGACACGCAGGGTTCAGTTCCACAATGTTCTAAAGGTTTTATGAGACAAGAATAAGATGTTCAAGACATTTAAAGGTGTCTTATAATAACCAATCAGCATGTAACATATTTCCAACACCTGTTTTCCTGTTTCCCTTGTTACAGGTGAAGCTTTTGATACGACCCAACCAATAAACTATGCAGTCTCTAATATTATCTGCTCCATTGTTTATGGCAGCAGATTTGAATATGATGATCCAGAGTTTACATCCCTGGTAGATCGAACAAACAGAAACATTCAACTTCTGGGCTCCCCATCAGTACAGGTGACATTTCATATGTTTATTAAGCTTAGATTTTCAACATTAATTTTCATATACATATTACAACTGAGCTGAATTGAAGACATGTTTATTTTTTTTCTCTTGCCTGTTAAACTTAATTGCATTATGCTTACATACTGATATGTATATATCATTTTTTCACAGGTATATAACCTGTTTCCATGGATCGGTAAATTGATTGCTAAAAGGAAGGAATTCGAGACATCAACTGCTGCCAACAAGAAACAGAACTTACAGCTGTTCAGTCGTTTGAAAGAGACCCTCAATCCACAGATGTGCAGAGGCTTTGTGGATGCCTTTCTGGTCCGAAAGCAAAATCTGGAGGTTTGGAAGCTGATCATCAGCTATTAGAATTGCTATTATGCTCATTGCTGTTAAGAATTTTAATCTCTACTGCTTTCTTGCTGTTATCATGTCATTTTAGTTATTTTAAAGCCTCTGAACACACACACAGGTGATTTCTGTTAATCTGGCTGATTTGACTCTGCTCAGGTTGAAAGTGGGCCAGCTTGGATGGCTGTCATCTGTCCTGCCCTTAATTTAGATTTAATTACCATGGTAATGAGGGCTTAAAGTTATGGTTCGGAGTAATTTCACCCTAGGGTCCTTTGCACCATGACCTCGAGCCAAACACCCCCCCAGAAGCTTTTTTCAGCTAGGTCTAGCATTGGGAGAGTTAGCGTAGCAGTGTTATCAGCTGAATAGCTTAGCGCAGGGGCTAATGGACCCACGTTTGTATCTGGTAAATGACCCCACTAATAATGCCCGAAATGATACCAAACGTCTACAGAAGTACATATAGGTTATGTACTCATAAAACGATGGATTGGAAAGTTTGTAAGTACACCAGAAGTTTATGAACACTTGCCTGCTGGCTTCTGCTCTCTGTTGTTGTTGCTGCTGCTACCGGCAGTTAGACGAGTGCTTAGGGCTGTCTACAAATTACTACACCGAAAAGAGATACAACAAAAATATTTTTAATTTAACTTTTTTTTTTAACTAAGTGCTGTAGTATAACTAGCAGGAGACAAGTAATAACTGAGGTACGTTTGGAGACATTACCTTATTTAATCATTAAATTATCAAATATTTTTGTTGTGTAGTAATTTGTAAACGGCCCTAAGCACTCGTCTAACTGCAGGTAGCAGCAGCAGCAGCAACAGAGAGCAGAAGAGAGCAGGCAACTGTTCATAAACTTCTGGTGTACTTACAAACTTTCCAATCCATCGTTTTATGAGTACATAAGCTATTTGTGGTAGTGTAGAAGTTTGGTATCATTTCGGGCATTATTAGTGGGGTCATTTATGACATACAAACGTGGGTCCATTAGCCCCTGCGCTAAGCTATTCAGCTGATAACGCTGCTACGCTAACTCTCCTAATGCTAGACCCAGCTGAAAAAAGCTTCTGGGGGGGTGTTTGGCTCGAGGTCATGGTGCAAAGGACCCTAGGGTGAAATTACTCCAAACCATCACTTTAAGAAGAATCCCCTAAGGAGAAACAGTTACTTGTGTCTTTTTCATGGACACACACATAGTGACGTTGACGTTGATCGGATCGGAGGTCTGATGTTTGGAGCAGCCAAGTGGTGTAGTGACACAGATGTGTCATACACAGATGCTTCCAATCAACCAGGGGAAAGAGGATATGCAACTTTAGGAGGCAGGGCTGATTAATTGCAGGCCATAAACCTTTCTAACTAAAGGAAGAATGTGTATTTTTGGAGCATTAGGCATTTGTTATTTAGGATGATGGGCTGTGGACAAATGGGCTTTCGGTCCAAAGACAAATTTATCAGACTATGGGGAGGGGGGGTTTCAAATTAATGGACCATCATAACAGTGGGTAGTCCCTGATTCCTACTGGATGACCAAGCCATCATGTCTGTCTTTGGCCAATGGTAACCCTAACCCTTATCAGTGAGAAGGAATGCAACCCACACCGCCATCACTACTACAACCTCAAAAAAAGTTTTGAATCACATTTGTTTAAATAACTGCACTGGTTTATCTTTACCTGCAGGAATCTGGAATTGCTTACAGTCACTTCCACGATCACAACCTTATGCAGACAGTTATTAATCTCTTTGCTGCTGGCACTGACACAACAGCAACTACTCTAAGATGGGGACTTCTGTTCATGGCCAAGAATCCAAAAATACAAGGTAAGGAACTTAAAGGCAGGGTTAGTAAGGTTGAAAAGCCAGCAAGATTTGAAAGTAGCAAACAAAAGTTTAACAAAAGTTTAATTAATTGATAGTTAATAAATTAACTATCAATTTGCCATTTTGTAACAATGGTTATTATAAAGTGTTACCAAATTGTCTTCATGAAAACAAAAACTTTTCCTCTCTCAGACCAGGTCCAGGAGGAGCTGAGCAGGGAGATTGGAAGTCGTAAAGTGCAGGTTGAGGACAGGAAGAACCTGCCCTTCACCGACGCTGTCATCCATGAGACACAGAGACTGGCCAGCATCCTCCCGATAGCAGTGCCTCACAAAACGAGCCAAGACATCACCTTCCAGGGTCACTTTATTAAGAAGGTCAGACTGAATGCCTATCATTGATTCCCCTATACATGGTACAACCTGGAAGGCAGCCAGGCCAAAGAAAATGTTTTTAATGAGCAATTAACCGACTATGGTTAGTTCACATCTGTATCAGCAAGACAGTCGAGTGTGTTATCTAAACTGCTAAATCAGTTAAAACGTTGTTGGTAGCCTACCGGTTATAAACAGGCTTGTTATTGAGCAACACGCTAACGTGCAAACGGATTCTGTGTTTGTTTCACGTATTTTTAGCCGAGCTAGACCAGAGAATATTTGGTTAAAACAGATGGTGATGCTGTTTTGCCCTCATTGTTGTCTGTTTACTGGAAGTGCTTTAATGTAGCTTTTTATGTGGAATGAGCATTGCGCCAGACTCCATTTAAAATAGCCTTTTAAATGCTATATTGCTTTTAAGGAAGTAAGGAACTTAAAAGCGTCTCCCCCTGTTCAAGATGTTCAATTATCACTATAGGATTAGCTAAACATTTGACTGTTTTGCCAATTAAAAGACAGGAGGGAGTAAAAGGGAAAGAGAGAAGCCATCACTAACTACTCAGCTAAAGCAGCTAACAGAGCTAATAGTGTGTAAACAACAGTGGAATTAACGAGAAAGTCGCTGAAGGACGGAAAGAGCTATGAGTGCTTGAGTGAACTAGTGTAGGTTTAAATGTAAAGCGGATAATCAGCTGCTGTAATGAAGAATAGCAGAATTAACTTAACAGGAAATGGCGCAATACGCCGTTCTAACAAGTCCTGTTTGGTCCTTCATATAGCTACATGTTCAGGATACAAAATGTTAAAATAATTAAAGATGTAGCGATTCCTTTCTGTGCTTTGTGACTTATTTTTTATGTAGTTTGAAAATACTATTGCTTGTAGAGAATGTTTTTCTGTATTGTCCACAGGGGACCACGGTATATCCTCTCTTGACATCTGTCCTACATGATGAGAGTGAGTGGGAGAGACCACACAGCTTTTATCCTGCTCACTTCCTGGACAAAGACGGGAAGTTTGTCAAGCGGGACGCCTTCATGCCCTTTTCTGCAGGTTGGTGAATTAAGCCATCACTTCTAGATGTTCATTTACTTGCAGATGAGATGAACATTTTCCCTTGTTCTCTCTCTCTCACAGGTCGCAGGATTTGTCTTGGAGAGAGTCTGGCCAGGATGGAGCTCTTCATCTTCTTCACCACCCTGCTGCAGCACTTTCGTTTCACTCCTCCTCCTGGAGTTTCAGAGGATGAACTGGATCTGACTCCACGTGTGGGCTTCACCCTCAACCCTTCACCCCATAAACTGTGTGCTGTTTCCTGTATGTGAGCAGTAGGGCTAAACGAAAATGCTGCTTGGACCCACTTTTATGACTTTGACTCACTTCAAGAGACTAGATTTTCATTTGTACAGCATTATATTCCATGTTGCAATTAACAGAATTTTTATTTCATCAAAGATTAGCAGATAAGTAACTAAATGCAGATCAGTAACCTGATGATGCACCAGATGATGTGTTACACAGAACCATCTGAAAAGCCATCATTGGAAACGGTTTGGAAAAGGGCAGGAACTTAAAAAATACCTGGCAGGTGATTGGACATATATTAGAATAATCACATTATTAAATGATAGGCATGACCACTGAAGATATATTAAAGTTTATTTTACTTGAGAACCCAACAAGGAGGCAGTCTCCGTTATCCAGAATAGTACAGACAATGACCTGAGCAAAAAGCTCTCTACAGCTGCTTTTTATAATACCAAGTGCAAATGTGATAAATCATGATACAGAGTAGATGTCGTCAATTGTTATCTGGTCAGAGTTGATGACGCCTCCCCTATCTGGTCTGGGAGGGCATGTATACCCATAGGAACACACCGTGCTCAGACAAGGACACGCAATAGCTGTAATCTTGTTTAGAGTATTCAGTATAATATTCTATGCAAACAGTTTAATAATGACAAGAGAGAAAGTATGTCAATCAAAATTTCTCCAACAATATACCATCTGTCTATAACATCTGCCACTGTGTTTTTGACAAACAGTCTCAGGCATCACATACACCTAAACCACAGCCCGTAGCTACCAGTAGCTCCATACCGGAAGCTGATTGGTTCGATAAGCTGGTAGTTGAGACACAAATGCATTACTTGAAGCCTGAAAAGATGGAGTTTCATGTGACCTTGTGATACCGCGACTATCTAGCTGCATTCAAGGTCAGCCAATCAGACCAGGTAGATGGTATTCTCTACATGCACTGGTATCTCTGACTATCCTGCCATTAAAAGTTTAGATGGTATTCATATCACTCTTGCTGAGCCACACAAATACTTTGGAAATTGGCTTGACAGCAGACTGGAATTCAAGATTCATACTCAACATTGGAGCCAAAGATGTTATTACATTACATGTCATTTAGCTGATGATTTTATCCAAAGTGACTTACAATTGCTATATATATCAGAGGTCGCACACCTCTGGAGCAACTGTTGTTAAGTGTCTTGCTCAGGGACACAATGATTGATGTAGTGCAGTGGGAATCAAACCCGGATCTCCCACACCAAAGGTATGGGTCATATCCAATAGGCCATCACCACCTCTGTTATCAAACAAGGCCTTCCATACAGAAATAAAGGGGGTCTGTCTGTCTGGGGTCTGAAACTGTAAAAATACTGTCAGCTTCCTCATAAAGTGTGTGCTGTCCCCCGTACATTAGTGCTTTACATTTTTTAAAAGTAGTGAAAATGTTCAACACCACTGATGTAATTAAGACATTTTTTTTTAATGTTTGCTTTAGAAGTGCTCATGTTGCAGCAACGGACTTTCTTTGTTAGCTACTTACTATGCATGTCTGCAGAGGACAATCATCTTGAAACTATTACAAAAAGGCTTTTTTGTAAATAGCTAAATAGAAATGTAATATTTTCATGTGCACAATAAACCTCAAGATATCTGAACTTTGTGGCAGTAATTGCCTTTCAGCCTGATGTTTCCACCAGAGTACCACAGCATTAATCTTCGGGGTACTCACCCCTTTTTAACTGCTTCAAACTCAAAGCTGCAAATCGTCTTGAAAAACGACAGAAAGTTTGGGATCATTTTATTTTGAAAAAAAACAACAACTCTGTACAGTGTGTCTATTGTAAAATCAAACTAGCTTACCACAATAGCAGGGCGTCAATGCTACATCTACGCATGCTACGAATCTTGAAATGTGGACAAATTCTTGTAAACTTAGCTGCTACCGGAGACAAACCAGGCCTCCCCGCTGGAGTGGTTAACCTCACGGCTACTTAATATGCACGTGAATGACATGATCGGACCATGACGGTTATGACTGCATTCTTTCTCCTCACTCAGAATTAGCTTTCTTGAAATGTGTCCTCCTGAACAGTTCAACAACAGTGTAGTTGAATAACCCTGCTGTAAGCTTTATACAGCCACATTTACCTGGGCTTAGTGAACAGCTTTTTTTATATTCAGTGAAATGAGCCAGAGGCATGAAGGGGAAGGGGGCAAAAACAATTTACATTTGGGCCACCAAAGAGTTACTTTTGCCAACAGAATAAGGGGCTTGGTGCCGCATGCAACCAGTGCTTAAAAATATTAGCATCTATCCCTGTTATTGAATGCTATTTAGGCAATAAAAATGTAGCTTTTTCTAAAAAAGAAAGCCTCTCTTTTGTATATTTACTATTGCTGTTTACAATAAATCTAAATCCTTTCTTATCCGATTACTCGATTAATCGATGGAATAGTCGGTAGAATACTCGATTACTTAAATAATCGATGGCTGCAGCCCTATTACTCCCCTTTCCATGGATGATTAATCACCATAGATATATTTGCTATTTCATTGTTAACATAGAAAAAGACAAAAGAGGGAGGGAGGGAGAGCCTGTACGAGGCAGAGGCAAATATACAGTACATTGACAATAATAATACTTTGTTTACATTTCTGAATGTGCATTTGTTAAGAACCATTCAATTCAAATGTGGCTAATCTAAAGTGAACTACACCGCAGATTGTAGTTTCTGTATTTATTACCAAAGAATTTATCAGTAATACAGTTAAAATGGGGGAAATGTGAAAAATTGCACTGCAGGTCGATTTAAGGTGTGCGCCCCTACATTTTATGCCTGTGCCCCTAAAAGATTTCAGTTACAGTGAAAAAAGTTAGTCTGGAGCCCCATTCTCAGGGCATCAAATACAGACGCTCTGTCATGGCCATCAGTGTTTGATACGACATACAAGGCACCCTTGAACATTTGTACGGGACTCAGCAGGCTTTCAACTGTAAACCCGTCCAAAGCAATATTAGACAGACAACACAGGACTTTCACCCAGGAGACCTTGGTTTGTGTCCAATTTGTGTCCCGTGGGTTACTTTAATTGTTACATGCGTAGTTCTTCTGAACCCCACCCATGATCTTTTCCTAAACCTAAGTGGTTTTAGTTCTGTAGTTTTTTTAAGATTGTCGAAAAGGGCTCCTTTCCCCCAAAAAATAGCGCATATATGAACGTTTTTGAATGGGAAAATCTGCTAATGATACAAAGACTCTTTTCATATTGCAAGCAGACAAGTATACGTTTGTTTGTTTTCTACTGATGCGGTCGCAGGAAAATATAAAGCTTACAATGCACAAAAATGCCATGTGCTGTATATTCACATGAAATCTTTGCTACTAAACTAACTTTTGAAACTCTCCAAAAACCCTGCTCCCATAGAAATGAATGGGAAGGTGGCTGGGTTGGATCATTGGGTAGAGCAGGCACACATATACTTGGAGGTTTATGCCTCTACACAGAGGTCCAAGGTGTCCTGCATGTCTTCCCCCTCTCTCTCTCTCTCTCTCTCTCTCTCTCACCCCTTTCTAACCTAGCTGTCCTGTCAAATTAAGGCGGAAAAGCTAAAAAAATAATCTTTAAAAAAAAATGAATGGGAAGAGTGGAAATGACAGTGGACACACTCCCCAGACAGGCAGGTGGTCTCTATGGCGTTTAAGTGAGCATCATGCAGCGATGTTAAGAATAGACACCAAATCGACTAGTTATCATTGCTTGTGTTCCTATCTGGCTTTTCTCTGCCACATTTTCAGCCTTTTTTCCCCTCACTCTCTACAAATTTGAGCTTAAACTGGCCATGCTCTGCTGCTCGACTCTCCAATTATTGCTTTGGTTGTAGTAGCATGTGCGCGCCTGAGCAAACGTGTGCAGGTCCTGGTCAATAATGTGGGTGGGAGGGAGGACTTCACTTCACATGAACAGGCAATCAAGTACAAGCATGCAATGTTTGCTCTCGGCCACATGTTTTACATGTGTGTAGTAGTTTGCTGCCGGCTAGAAGAGGTTAATGCCGAGCACCCGATCACGTGTTTTTAGTAAATATCAACTTATAATGATCGGGAGTCCATAAAATCATGGCATCCCTAGTTTAAATATTAACCCTGTTTAGACTGTAGTGCAGCCTCAGTTTGATATCCAGGTGTAGCCATAATTTTTAAAAGACTTGACACCAATGAAAACATGTAAGTATGATACAGGTCAGCATGAGAATGTGTTGTGTATATATTAGGCATTGCAGTATTATGTATGTATGTTTCCTCATTATGTTGATAAAAACATTTTTATCAACAGTGGACGTGGAGGTTTTGAAACTCTGTATGAGCAGGAGCAGCGGGGAGAGCAAAAGTAGCAAAGGTCAGCAAAGCTTTCATGTGCTTAGTGGGAACATGTTGTTCCCACAAGTAAAACACCAATCACAGTACGGTAGGTAGTGGGAAGATTGCTACAGTTTAGGGTTAGTTGTGAAATCCCTGATAACCAGAACACTCACAAAACTAAAGGCTCCAGGAGGAAACATATTTTGTCAGTGAAATAGCAACCTCAGGACACTTTTTTAAAGTAATGGGGATGTTAGATATCTTTCTCCAGTCCTCCAGCTCTATCTCCCTGTTGGGGGGTCTTGTGGTCCTGCTACTCGTCTACCTCATCTGCTCCTCCAGCTTCAGCTCAAAGGAAGACAGAAAAGAACCTCCAGGACCCAAACCATTTCCCCTAATTGGGAACCTGCTGCAGCTTGATCTCAAGAGACCCTACAACACATTACTGAAGGCAAGGAATACATTCTTTTCTTTTAGGGGGATTTGTTGTGTGTGTGTGTGCTCTCCAGGCAGCAACACTGTTACAATAATTATTCTATCACATTGTTTGTTTTATGGAAAAGAATAAATAAATAAAAACATCATGACATTATGCCCCTGATCTTAGCTTTCCAAGACATATGGATCAGTGTTCACTGTGTATTTGGGACCCCAAAAAGTGGTGGTCCTGGCTGGGTACAAGACAGTGAAAGAGGCACTTGTCAACTATGCTGATGAGTTTGGTGAAAGAGATCCAATGTTAATAATGCAGGAATCTAATCAAGGACATGGTAAGGAAAGAGCTTTTTCAAAATCATTTTCCTGTTCTGTTTATTTTCCAGTAAATGTTTGTCTTTAAGATTGTTAACTCATAGACCGTTTTGGTCGTAGGAAACTAAGCTTTCTTAAGTCGAGCAGTCATTTGCATTTTTCATGCTGAATTACTTATTTCCAAGAAGCTTATTAGAACATCTCTGGTCAAAACATTTAAAGTGGACAAATAAGAATGTCTTTAATCAAGGACAGCTCTTATTGTCTTTTACCCATTCCAAGTTTTTTAAGTTAAAAAAAACATGTTTAATCTCAGGGGTTTTATGGTCCAATGGTGATTCGTGGAAAGAGATGAGGCGCTTTGCTTTGACTAACCTGAGAGACTTTGGGATGGGCAAGAAGGCGAGTGAGGACAAAATCATTGAGGAATGTGACCACCTCATTGAAGTGTTCAAGACATATAAAGGTAAGTGACTTTTAACCTACTGCATGATGAACAATGTTTCGTCAATCCTCTTTTAATGAAACAATCCAATCACAATTGTTTCATTATTTGTATATTATCATCCACTGGCTCGACCTTTGTAAGTTGACTCTGAAAGCAGTTACAAGTGCTCAGAGATAGTGACAAGGAGGGTTCAGTGGAAAGAAGGATTGGTTCAAGGTTGGTTCTGATTTGAGGAGAGAGGCTTTGTTCAATTATCACAAAATGGCACACAACCTATTTCCAACACTCATGACTTGGATTTTTTCCTGTTTCCCTTGTTACAGGTGAAGCTTTTGATACAACCCAACCAATAAACTATGCAGTCTCTAATATTATCTGCTCCATTGTTTATGGCAGCAGATTTGAATATGATGATCCAGAGTTTACATCCCTGGTTGATCGAACCAACAGAAACATTCAACTTGGGGGCTCCCCATCAGTACAGGTGACATTCCATTTGTTCATTCAGCTTAGACTTTAAGCATTGTGATTTTCAAATACATAATACGACTGAACTAAATTGAAGAAATTATGGGATTCTTTACTTGAATGTTAAATACTTTTTGTACATACTGATGCATCTATATTTCTGTAAACAGTTGTATAACATGTTTCCATGGATCGGTAAATGGTTTGGTGGGAAGAAGGAAATGGAGACAATATTTGCTGTCAACAAGAAACATAACTTACAGCTGTTCAGTCGTTTGAAAGAGACCCTCAATCCACAGATGTGCAGAGGCTTTGTGGATGCCTTTCTGGTCCGAAAGCTAAATCTGGAGGTTGGGAAGCTTATCATCACTATTATGCTCATTGCTATTAACAATTAAGATATTTATACCTCACTTTTAACTCTTCTGTGTTTTATATTTCCTTCCTGTTCCGTTACTTATCTATTTGAGCATGTGATAGTATTATAATCTCTACCGCTTTCTAGCCATTACCACGTTATGTTACTTAAGTTATTTTAAAGACTTTGGTCAACTCGGGTTGGTTTTAAATTTGCTATATGAATAGGGCTGGATCTAAGAAATACATTTTCTGATTCAAATTGATTTTCATTTTAACGATCCAATATCGATTCAGAATCCAGAATCGATCCATGTCTGAATTATAAATTCCTAGAAGACCTAAGGAATGCATTGGTACCAACTATATTAAGCTAACTTTTCAGGAAGGGAGTTAAAAAATGCTCCAACAATAGGCTACATTTTGACGAGGTAAAAAACTTGCATTGCCATTTTGAAAGGGTTCCCTTAACTCACACCTCAAGATATCTGAATGAAATGTCACTTAATACTCACTTACCGTAAAGTCTGTAGAGCTGCACATTATTCACTGATTGCAGGCCACAAATCTTTTTTTTTTTTCGGACTATTGGTGTTTTGAAATAACGGGTCATCGGAACAATGGGCAGTCCCTGATGCGTAGATGCAAGCTATAATGTCTTTGTCTGTCTACCTTCCCTGGCCAACAGTGGGGGTGTTGAAATTAATCATTGCATCGATGCATTGCGATGCGGACCTGTAGGATTCTGCATCGATGCAATGACAGACCATAATCGATTATTGCCTAAGGAAGGCACCTGTTAATTTTCCGGTCACTACTTTTTTTATTTTTGCCTTTCGTCTGTTCATACATATCTGACTGCTTGAATTTGTTGATGAAAACCATGTGTAGCAATATATATTAATATAGATATTAATGTTTAGCCTATCTTTGAAAAACTGAAATGAAAATGTAGGCTAAGTCCAAAGTCCAACAGGGTAAAGTTAGTTTTGGGTTGGATATGTAGGTATATTTCCATAAGCCTGCAATGATAATGAATAGGAATGGGGCATATCCCAGCAATAGCCAATGTGAAACTAACTTGACAAGTGAGAAGACACCTCATCTTGGCTGTTTTAAATGTGTTAATAAGCTGGAGAAAACCAGTTCCGCTTGTTATTGTTGATTCAGATTTTAGATTATGGGAGGTGATCCACAAAAGCCTATATGGTCAGAACAATGGGATGTCGGAGAAGAGGGTTTATTTTTTTCAAAACAAAGGGACGTCGGACTAATGAGCTGTAGGACGAAAGGGAATTTTTCAGGTTATTGAGAGGTCGGAACAATGGGCAGTCCCCCTTAGCCAACAGTAGAGTTATCAGTGAGAAGGAATTAAGTGCAACCCACACCACCATCACTACTACTACCTCAAAAGTTTTTTGTCTGTATAACTGCTCCAATTTATATTGACCTGCAGGAATCTGGGATTGCCAACAGTTACTTCCACGAACGCAACCTTATGCAGACAGTTATTAATCTTTTCGGGGCTGGTACTGACACAACAGCAACTACTCTGAGATGGGGACTTCTGTTCATGGCCAAGAATCCAAAAATACAAGGTAAGGAATTTAAAGGCAGGATTGGTAATGTTGAAAAGCTAGCAAGATTTGAAAGTAGCAAACAAAAGTTTAAATTACTATGAATTTACCATTTAGTAATAATGGTTATTATAGTGTGTCACCAAATCGTCTTCATGAAAACTAAAACGTCTCCTCTCCCAGACCAGGTCCAAGAGGAGCTGAGCAGGGAGATAGGAAGTCGTCAAGTGCAGGTTGAGGACAGGAAGAACCTGCCCTTCACCGACGCTGTCATCCATGAGACACAGAGACTGGCCAGCATCCTCCCGATAGCAGTGCCTCACAAAACGAGCCAAGACATCACCTTCCAGGGTCACTTCATTAAGAAGGTCAGGTCATAAAACACCTATTTTACACTAGTTTCACATGAAATTTTATAAAAAACCTTCATGAAATTTTACAGAATGCTCTGTAGCAAAAAATACAATCACAATCAGTGAAATGTTTAAACAACCACAATAGATATTTAACCGCCTCTTTATCACTTCACCAGCAGCTATCTCAGCTAAAACCACGTGTATGCCTGGTCTGAAGTCTTCCTGAGGTGCCCACATTCTCACCGCACTTTCTTCCTTTATAAAGACCACATTGTGTGCGGATAAAGACATACGCATGGATTTTCAGGTGGATCTATGCCATTCTGAATCAGCATCAGCCGATGCCTGCACTCAGGAATAAATGTCTGCAGACACATGTCCAGGCAGCCTTGTGGCCAGCCAGTGTGGCTGCTGTAGAACAAAGTGTTTTGTCAATCTTGCAGGTAGACGTCAGCATCATGGTGGCAAGCCTTCAGCCAGCTAAACTAGCTTACAGGGCGAAAAAAACAAACAATTGTTTAGGCGTCCCCAGCCCCCATTCCTACTGCTGACGAATAAAACATTCATCGGAGTTGTCATTTGGGACAGTTGTTGAACCATTACTTTCTGTGTTAGGTGAATTATTTCTTTCTTAGCAAGTATAAAACTTTTCAAATGGTGTATGGTCCACAGGGTACAACGGTATTTCCTCTCTTAACATCTGTCCTGTATGATGAGAGCGAGTGGGAGAGGCCACACAGCTTTTATCCTGCTCACTTTTTGGATAAAGATGGGAAGTTTTTCAAGAGAGAAGCCTTCATGCCGTTTTCTGCAGGTTGGTGAATTTAGCTATCACTTCTTGATGATCATTCACTTGTAGATGAGATAAACATTTTCCTTTGCTCTCTCACACACTCACACTCACACAGGTCGCAGGGTTTGTCTCGGAGAGGGTCTGGCCAGGATGGAGCTCTTCATCTTCTTCACCACCCTGCTGCAGCACTTTCGTTTCACTCCTCCTCCTGGAGTTTCAGAGGATGAACTGGATCTGACTCCACGTGTGGGCTTTACCCTCAACCCTTCACCCCATAAACTGTGTGCTGTTTCCTGTATGTGAGCAGTAGGGCTTGGAAATGCTGCTTGGCCCACTTTTTTGACTTCATCTCACTTTAAGATAGTAGATTTTCATTTGTACAGCATTATATTCCATGTAGTGCAACAGCACTGAACATGTTCAATTTTAATGATGCAATTAACAGAACTTTCATTTCATCAAAGATTTGTAGTAACTAACTGAGATAAGTAGATAAGTAACTAACTGCAGATCAGTAACCTGATGATGCACCAGATGATGTGTTACACAGAACCATCTGAGAAGCCATCATTGGAAACGGTTTGGAAAAGGGCAGGCACTTAAGAAAATATCTGGCACGTGATTGGATATACCATCGGTCTATAACATCTGCCATTGTGTTTTTCACTAAACAGTCTCAGGCATCACATACTGTACACCTAAACCACAGCCCGTAGCTACCAGTAGCTCCATACCGGAAGCTGATTGGTTCGATAAGCTGGTAGTTGAGACACAAATGCATTACTTGAAGCCTGAAAAGATGGAGTTTCATGTGATCTTGTGATACCGCGACTATCTAGCTGCATTCAAGGTCAGCCAATCAGACCAGGTAGATGGTATTCTCTACATGCATTGGCATCTCTAACTATCCTGATATTAAAAGTTTACATGGTATCCATATTACTCTTGCTGAGCCACATACATACTTGGGAATTTGGCTTGACAGCAGACTGACATTGAAGATTCATATTCAAACTGGAGCCAAAGTTGTTATCAAATCAGGCCTTCCATACAGAATTAAAGGGGGTCCGTCTGTCTGGGGTCTGAAACCTAAAAAGCTTCCTCATAAAGTGTGTGCTGTCCCCCGTACATTAGTGCTTTACATTTTTTAAAAGTAGTGAAAATGTTCAACACCACTGAAAATGTTTGTTGAATGTTTGCTTTAGAAGTGCTGTTCCAGCAATGGACCTCCTTCATTAGCTACTTACTATGCATGTCTGCAGAGCACAATCATCTTGAAACTATTACAAAAAGGCTTTCTTGTAAATAGCAAAATAGAAATGTAATATTTTCATGTGCACAATAAACCTCAAGATATTTGAACTTTGTGGCAGTAATTGTCTTTCAGCCTGATGTTTTCCACCAGAGTACCACAGCATTAATCTTCGGGGTACTCACCCCTTTCTAACTACTTCAAACTCAAAGCTGAAAATTGTCATGAAAAACAACGGGA
Source organism: Perca flavescens (assembly GCF_004354835.1). Taxonomy (NCBI): domain Eukaryota; kingdom Metazoa; phylum Chordata; class Actinopteri; order Perciformes; family Percidae; genus Perca; species Perca flavescens. Next base: position 28,546,057 of record NC_041348.1, read on the forward strand.
AATTTGGGATAATTTTAAGCTGCAAAAAAAACGAACACTCTGTACAGTGTGTCTATTGTACAATCGAACTATCTTACCACAATAGCAGGGCGTCAATGCTACGTCTATGAATGCTCAGAATCTTTTTGAAATCTGGACAAATTTTTGTAAACTTAGCTGCTGCCGGAGACAAACCAGGCCTCCCCGCTGGAGTGGTTAACCTCATCGCTACTTAATATGCACGTGAATGACATGATCGGACCATGCCGGTTATGTCTGCATTCTTTCTCCTCACTCAGAATTAGCTTTCTTGAAATGTGTCCCCCTGAACAGTTCAACAACAGTGTAGTTGAATAACCCTGCTGTAAGCTTTGTACAGTCACATTTACCTGGGCTTAGTGAACAGCTCTTTTTTATATACAGTGAAATGAGCCAGAGGCATGAAGGGGAAGGGGGCAAAAACGATTTAAACCTCTCATTTGTATATTTACTATTGCTGTTAACTATAAGCATATAAGCAAAAGCATTTCTTATCCAATTTCTCGATTAATCGATGGAATAGTCGGTAGAATACTCGATTACTAAAATAAACGATAGCTGCTGCCCTATTACCCCCCTTTCCATGGAAGATTGATCACCATCGATATATTTGCTATTTCAGTGTTAACATAGAAAAAGACAGAAGAGGGAGGGAGGGACAGCCTGTATGAGGCAGAGGCAAATATAAAGTACATTGACAATATTAATACTTTGTTTGCATTTCTGAATGTGCATTTGTTAAGCACCATTCAATTCAATTGTGACTAATCTAAAGTGAACTACACATCAGATTGTAGTTAATGTATTTATTACCAAAGAATGTATCAGTAATACAGTAAAAATTGGGGAAATGTGAAAAATTGCGTTGCAGTCGATTTAACCCTCCTGTTGTCCTCGGGTCAAGTCTGACCCCTTTTCAAAGTTTTCTATAGCAGTAATGTGCGTTTCTTTCAACAAAATTCCCCCCAAATAACCTTGATGGTTCAACTCAGCGTTCTTCGCAATTAAAATGTTTAAAAAAACATCAAAGAATGTTGACTAAAATGACATAAAAGTGACAAAAACATTGAAAAAAGCATTTAAAGGCATTGAAATCCTAGAAAAAAGCAGAATAAAGCTTCAAAAAAAAGCGTCAAACAAGGCACTAACAATGTTTTAAAGGGGTGATAGAATGATTATATAGGGTATTTCACATTATTTCTTATGGTCTCCTAATGCGCAATTATCTTCTGAACGGGATCTTCATTGACTGATACAGCAGAGGTGTTTTTCTTCTGCTGGGGAACGATTGGTTGGGCTAAAAATGGCCTGGTTGATATTTTATTGGCCGTTATGCATCCCTGTGTTTTGGCCCTATTTGTAACAAGAGCTTTTCTTCCAAATATGGTATACTCATGAATATTTAGATGAGCTACGCGCTGATTGGTTGAGCGAATCCCCATACACACACGTTAGAGAAGCGCGCTGATCGGTTGAGCGAATCCCCATGCACACACATTAGAGACGCGACAGAATCTCATATTCCAGACACTTCAATGTTTCGTTACCAAATTCACTTCTGAGACTTTTTTATGCGAGAAATCAACTATATAAAGCTCAAATATGGGCCGTTTTACGAAAATTGATGGCTAATTGTAAATTTGGTAAGACGTGTCGGACTTTAGGAGCTTCACACAGTCTGACAGGAAAGCGGCAGCCTGCTGGACTCCATTCTCAGGTCAAAGCCACCCTTTGTGGATTAGATACTGCACTACCGGGGCTCCGCGGCCAGCTGCCGGCATAAGTATAATATATTTACAGTTTGAATTTTGTCACGGCACTTATATCACAGCTACCCCAAGGTCGTACAAAGCTAACGTTGTGTCCGTTTTCAATGTAAGGCATTTTTATCAACGTCAGGCGTTTTGTTAGGAGGAGCAGCTAGCTAGCTATATGTCCCATTCACAATGGTAGCTACCTAGCTACACTTTCGGCATAACTATAGTAGCTATATTTACAGTTTTAATTTTGTCAAGGCACTTTTATCCCAAGGTCTTACAAAGCTAACAATGGTGTCATTAATGACAATTAATTTTTGTGAACACTAGCTAGGGGTTTGTTAGCTGCGACTGTCCCTTCAATCCTATGTGTACAGATTGCGGCTAGTTAGTTTCATTTTCGGCGTAATTAGAGTATATTTACAGTTTGAATTTCGTCATGCCACTTATATAACCTCTACCCCTAGGTCTTATGGTGTCCAGGCAGCGGCGTTTGGTAGTCCATTCACCCAAAAAACTGTGGCTTTGCATGGGTATGGAGTGCCGCGGGCTGCCAGCCGTGACAGAGCTCAATTGAGCTCACAGCAGGCCGGGGTCTGTGAAGGAAGGCAGGCCAGGCGGCGAGGTATCAACACGGGCAGCACCAGCTGCTGAACTCTGACACACAGTCGGACAAAATTTGCAGTTAGCCATCAATTTTCGCAAAACCGCCCATATTTGAGCTTTACATAGTTGATTTCTCGCATAAAAAAGTTTCAGAAGTGAATTTTGTAATGGAATAGCAGAGATCTGCGCAACCTAGATTCAGAAGACTACCTGATCTCAGGTCAGTTGTGTAGCCTTGTAAATGTTGGGGCGTGACCATTCTCTTAATACACCCATGGGCGTGACAAAGGTACAGGTCCTGGGATGCTAACGTAAGCTTCTAGCTTTGTTGAGATTCACCCATGTTCAGTGGCAGTTTCAAAATATGAGATTTTCATAGTAAAGGAGTGTCAATGGGATTTTGAGCTTCTATGTATGTCCTATTTACCCACCGAACCGTTGTTATTCAACTATGACAGAGTAAAATCGGTTTTGCATTCTATCACCCCTTTAAAAAAAAAAAAAAAAAAGAAAAACGTCAAATGTGGGAAAAAAAAAAAAAAAGTGTCAAAAAAATGTGTTGATTTTCAGTTTTCCCCGGGAAGACAACACATAGTTTAAGGTGTGCGCCGCTACACTTTATCCCTGTGCCCGTGAAAAATTTCAGTTACAGTAAAAAAAGTTAGTCTGGAGGCCTGCATTCTCAGGGCATCAAACACAGACGCTCTGTCACGGCCATCAGTGTTTGATACGACGTACAAGGCACCCTTGAGCATTTGTACGGGACACAGCAGGCTTTCAACTGTAAACCCATCCAAAGCAATATTAGACACTCTTAGCAAGTAGTAGTGGTGAATGACAAAGTCTACATCGGGAAGGGCTCAGGGTGGAGGATGGGTCAAAGAACACAGGACTTTCACCCAGGAGACCTTGGTTTGTGTCCAGTTCGTGTCCCATGGGTCACTTTAATTACGTTACAAGCGTAGTTCTTTCATTTTCTTCAGACCTAAAACAAAGAAATGCTGCTCGTTGCTACTGTGTGCAGCACTACTATTGTTAAAATTGTTAATTTATTTAATTTATGAAATTTTGCAGATTTGTGTTCTCTGAAGTTTGATAAATGCTGCTTAGTGCACTACTTTATTTTTTCATTGAAATGTTTATTTGACAAAGTTTACTTTCTTCTTTGCTGTTTCGTTTATTTAATAAATGTTTTATACATTATTTATACAATATGTTTTTACATTATACATTTTTAATTCAAGTATAAGTGCATTTATTGGTGAAGTGTTCAATAAATGTTTTCTTTTAGACATTTTGTGTATCTTAAGTTATTATTAGTTACATTTTATCTTTCAAATAGAGGTTTAAAAACAAGCACATATTGGTAAAATATCGGCCAAAATAAATCGGCAGCATTTATCGGCCATCGGCTGGCCCTGATTTCTAAATATCGGCATCGGCCAGAGAAAAACCTGTATCGGTCGACCTCTATTTGTTTGTAGTATGTGCGCACCTGAGCAACCATGTGCAGGTCACGATAACAAATTTTGCTGGATGATAAATTGTCCCAGAAATTATTGCGATAAACGATAATATCGTCGTTCTGAGACCATTTTCATAATGCAGGTACACCTTTTCAAATATCAATAAACTTTTATTTCTAAAGAATATTTAACACTGGAACTGGAAGACATTTTAAATATCCACAATAGGTCTTTGATCTCCTTGAGTATGTCATCTTTCACGCTGTTGTGGAATTGCCGTTTGTGACACTTATGTTCTTCCAGGCAATTCGTAGCCTACTGGCTGTCAAATGTTTGCACCATTCCTCGAGGGTTTGTGCAATAGACTACGGACTCTGTACTACATTTAACAATTATTTATTAAACAATAATATTAAATTGCAATAATATAATTAATAAATTATATCTATCTATTTCTATGTGGCTATCTGCCACATGGCAAGTAAATGTTTGTACCAAAATAGTTCTGTTTTTCAGACACCATGTCACTTCTGTTTACTGATAGCTAGTGTTCACCTCAGGCTAATTCATTAGCTAGTAAGTGGCGATTTTTGACAAGCAGGTAACAAAGTCTCAGTTCACCGTCCGGGAGCCTCTGACACACTGACAGTGGACAGCTGTAGGCTTGTACCGGTTAATGCTCTGTACATTGTCGGACACATGCAGCCACTTTCCTGAAACCGCTTGCGAGACTGACAAGTCCACAGCAGCCCGTGGCGTGTATGTCTCCACCGCCTCCACCTGCAGGTTGTCAACTGCGTGGTTTAGAATGAAAGGGAGTAAACAGGAACCCGAGTAGCATGGCGGCTATTGCTCATAAACTTGACGGCGCCTTAACTGCAAAGTGCTGTGGGAAACCCTTCTTCAACTTTCAACCAAACTAGTGTTCTCTCTCTCTCTCTCTCTCCACCAGGAGTCCCACCTCTTCACACAAAGACATGCGACTGACAAGAGGGTTCCCTCCTCGTTACGCTAACGAACCAAAAGTGGTCATCCAGTCTCTTTGGTAGAGAAAGACAGAAAGATAGAGAGAGACAAGGAAAACAAACAAGCATTACAAATGGAAATTATCGCAGCTGGAAAAATTATCAAGCTCATTTTTTTTATTGTGCGATTAATTGATTTATTGACTATCGAGACAGGCCTAGCCGGTCCTGGCCCATAAGGTGGGTGGGAGGCGGCCGCGGGAGGACTTCAGATGAGCAGGCAATCAGGTACAAGCATGCAATGTTTGAGCTCTTTTATCAACAGTGGACATGGGGGTAGCGGAGAGAGCAAAAGTAGCAAAGGTCAGCAAAGCTTTCATGTGCTTAGTGGGAACATGTTGTTCCCACAAGTAAAACACCAATCACAGTACGGTAGGTAGTGGGAAGATTACTGCAGTTTAGGGTTAGTTGTGAAATCCCTGTTAACCAGAACACTCACAAAACTAAAGGCTCCAGGAGGAAACATATTTTGTCAGTGAAATAGTAACTTCAGGACAATTTTTTTAAAGTAATGGGGATTTTAGATCTCTTTCTCCAGTCCTCCACCTCCATCTCCCTGTTGGAGGGTCTTGGGGTCCTGCTCCTCATCTACCTTGTTTCCTCCTCCACCTTCAGCTCCAAGGAAGACAGAAAAGGACCTCCAGGACCCAAACCATTTCCCCTAATTGGGAACCTGCTGCAGCTTGATCTCAAGAGACCATACAACACATTACTGAAGGTGAGGAATAAATTGGTTTTCTTTTAGGGGGATTTGTTGTGTGTGTGCTCTCCAGGCAGCAACACTGTTACAATAATTCTTCTATCACATTGTTTTCTATTTAAAATGTGTTTTATAATAAATACATCATGACATTTTTCCCCTGATCTTAGTTTTCCAAGACATATGGATCAGTGTTCACTGTGTATTTGGGACCCCAAAAAGTGGTGGTCCTGGCTGGGTACAAGACAGTGAAAGAGGCACTTGTCAACTATGCTGAAGAGTTTGGTGAAAGAGATCCAATGTTAATAATGCAGGAATATAGTCAAGGCCATGGTAAGGAAAGAGCTTTTTCAAAATCATTTTTCTGTTAATTTTCCAGTAAATATTTGTCTTTAAGAATGTTAACTCATCGGCCGTTTTGGGTCTTAGGAAATCTTTCTTGCTGAATTACTTATTTCCAAGAAGCTTATTAGCACATCTCTGGTCAAAATTTTTAAAGTGTTGCTGTTGCACGACTCTTTCTGGAGAAACTCAGGTTTTGCACATCTGTCTATTAAAATCGGCTAATGGACAAATAAGAATGTCTTAAGCCGAGGACAGCTCTTATTGTCTTTTACCCATTCCAACTTTTTTAAGTTAAAAAAAACATGTTTAATCTCAGGGGTTTTATGGTCCAATGGTGATTTGTGGAAAGAGATGAGGCGCTTTGCTTTGACTAACCTGAGAGACTTTGGGATGGGCAAGAAGGCGAGTGAGGACAAAATCATTGAGGAATGTGACCACCTCATTGAAGTGTTTAAGAAATTTAAAGGTAAGTGACTTTTAATCTACTGCATGATGAACAATGTTGAGTCAATCCTCTTTTAATGAAACAATAACCATTCACAATTGTTTCATGATTTGTATCTTATCATCCACTGGCTTGACCTTTATGTGTTGACTCTAAAAGCAGTTACAAGCAGGGCTGGACTGGGACAAAAAATTGGCCCTGGCAGTTTTTGGCCCAGGCGGCCCACCCCCACACATTCCCTGCAGACAGTCCTCTTAAAATATGCATGCATTCTATGGTATGAGTTGCCCAGTGTCCTGCATTCATGTGATTGTTTTGGATCCTTAGACTAATCTGTTGATCTTACACTTAAATAATTCATTCATTCTTAGAGTTATGATTTGTATATTTATGGTATTTTTATTATTTTATTATTATTGATATTTGATTATTACTATTTTGCTTAATATTGGCTTAGCAACTTTAAATCTGATTTTATAGATCACACAGACTTTTCAACTACCCAACAGGCCAACTGCTAGCATTTTCAATGTAAGCTTAAACAGTAGGTTACCTGACAGCCATTGACTTCAAATGTTACAGCCAAACTGCTTGTTGTCGTTATGACGTGAGGCACACACACACACACACACACACACACACACACACACACACACACACACACACACACACACACACACACAGCCTCCCTCCCTCCTTACCACATCATCATCTACTCTCTCTTCCATCTTTTTCATGGTCAATCTCCTCCTCGGCTTCTTCCCTGCCATGTTGTTTCTGCTTCTCTGTTTAGCCAGACACATCTACTCCTCGGCTTCAGGTAATGCTGATGTTGAAGCAGCTACTACAGCCCCAAACATGTCAGAAATTTCGACACATTTCTTTTTTTTGTAATTTCTCTGCAACTCCCTTGTGCTTTGGTAGTCGTTTGTCCATTTTAACGTGAATGCTAAACTTCCAGCATAACTATTACAGTTCGTGTCTCAGGGCCGGGAGGCGTGGCCATAGTGGGATTCGTAAATTTGTGGCCCGGAGTGGGGAAAGAGGGTTCCTGGATTTGATTGGGTCAGGCCAGTGCCAATAAAGTAAATTAACCAATGGGCCACTGTGAGTTCTTTATGGGCCGGCGCGGCCAAAAAAAAAGGCCTATTCATATTCGGCCCAAAAGTGCGTTGGCCCACCGGGAAAATGCCCGGTATGCCAGATGGCCAGTCCAGCCCTGGTTACAAGCACTCAGAGATAGTGAACGGCAGGTTTCAGTTACACAATGTTCTAAAGGTTTTATGAGACAATATTAATATACATATACATTTTTAACAATAGTGTCATTCATTTTGATAACATGACAGTGGATAGATAAGAAAGGGGAAAAAGAAAAAAAAGGATGATTGGTTCAAGGTTGGTTCACACACATAAATCTTCAGGGAGAACAGTGTTACAATTTATAATACCAACTTGATGAGAGAGGCTTTGTTCAATTATCACAAAATGGCAACAAAATATTTCCAACACTCATGACTTGGATTTTTTCCTGTTTCCCTTGTTACAGGTGAAGCTTTTGATTCGACCCAACTAATGAACTATGCAGTCTCTAATGTTATCTGCTCCGTTGTTTATGGCAGCAGATTTGAATATGATGATCCAGAGTTTACATCCCTGGTAGATCGAACAAACAGAAACATTCAACTTGTGGGCTCCCCGTCAGTACAGGTGACATTTCATGTTTATTCAGCTTAGACTTTTAGCATTGTGATTTTCAGATACATAATACAACTGAACTGAATTGAAGAAATTATGTGATTCTTCACTTTGCATGTTAAATACTTTTCATACATACTGATGTAGTGTAAATTTCGTCAGAGGAGACAAGACTAAGTATGTTCGTCACTGACCTTTTTTTCCATGACTAAGACAAGACGATGACGAGACTGCACCAATGTCCAAAAACGCTGAGTAAGACAAAATTAACATGCATTATTGTTGACAAAAATAGGCGAGACTAAAATGTTTTGCATAAAAGAAAAACTAAGATAAAATCTCTCTTCCTTTCCGTTTACAATCGTCTCTACTTTTTCCATCATGATAGAAGTAGTGCAGTGCCCGTTTCGAGCACGTGTCTGTTCCAAACAGTCCAATTTCTTGGTTCTCAGTATTTTTTTCCCACAACTTTATCTAACTAAGCGCGGTTCAATCAGGCACGGCTCGGCTGCGGCTCATCTAGAGATTCGGCGTGTCCCCTTTCTTTCGTCTAGCCGTCACACATCCAGGTAGCGATGTGGCCCTGGCGGGAGGGAGGAAACCTGGTTCAGCCTTCTGGAAAGCCACTACAGCGCGTAGCGATGTGATCTGGCCCTGGGCAAGGGGAGGGAAAGAGGGAGGAAGCCCGGTTCAACCTGCTGCAGAAGCCCCTCCAGCTGCTCTTAAACAGACGGAGAAATGTATGCAACTTCTTCCAACAAAACAACGTGCTGTAGAGCCCAGGATCCCTGGTGCTTATCTAACGTGTTTCTGTGTACGATTGTATTTGCATGAAGGAAGAGGCTCGATATAAAACCAGACACCTTTAACAAAGTTGCATTCAACAAAAATCATTCAACAAGTGTATTTTGTCAGGTAATTATGACATTTATCCAATATTTGAGATGTGTGAAACACTATTTGACTGAAATGGTTATCAGAAATAATCTATTTTAAAAAATACTAAAATGTTTTCACTGAAACTTGACTAAGATACCTTGAGTTCTCTTTTGACTAAAACTAGACTAAAATGACGAGACTTTTAGTCAACTTAAACTTGACTAACAAAAAAAGATATTAATTTGTAATGTCATGTGAATGACTAAATATGACTAAAACTAACAAGGACATTTGGCACAAGACTAAGACTAAATTAAAAATAGGTGAATTTAACACTATACTGATGCATCTATATTTCTGTTAACAGTTGTATAACATGTTTCCATGGATCGGTAAATGGTTTGGTGGGAAGAAGGAAATGGAGACAATATTTGCTGCCAACAAGAAACATAACTTACAGCTGTTCAGTCGTTTGAAAGAGACCCTCAATCCACAGATGTGCAGAGGCTTTGTGGATGCCTTTCTGGTCCGAAATCAAAATCTGGAGGTTGGGAAGCTTATCATCACTATTATGCTCATTGCTATTAACAATTAAGATATTTATACATCACTTTTAACACGTCTGTGTTTTATATTTGGGTGAGGCTATTTGCACCCCTGGTACAATTATCAGTGTATGCTATTTGTACCCTGGTGCAATTAGAAGTGCTATTCGTACCCTGGTGCAATTATAAATTAATGCTATTTGTACCCTGGTGCAATTAGAAATGAATGCTATTTGTACCCTGCCGGTGCACACAGCAATGTGTTCTATTAATACCCCGTCTGGTACAAATATCAATGTATGCTATTTGCACCCCTGGGCATTTACAGTACATTGGCATATATTTACACACAATTATCCATACTACTCATGTATTACACCTTTTTGGAATATTATCGCTCTGACATTTTTACCCTAACCATAACCAATCCCACTCCTCTTGCCTAAACCTAACCAACCCAACCAGAGCAGGCGTATTCATGATTCTTCCCCTACCACCCTGCAAAAAAAAAAAATGTCGCATTCGCGAGCCCTGACTTGCGCAATTGCATGCAAATGATCTAATCCAAAATCAAGATCACCTCACAGGGGAATCAAACTCCAAACTCCCATACCAAAGGAAAGTGCTCTAACCACTCACCTAGCAGTTCTTACAGGATGGTGAACAACTGTTTACCACTTGCTTTCTTCAAGCCTCGGTTGCTAGATAACCGTACTGTATACAAAAAATAGATACTAACTAACAAACCAACGTCTGTATGCTTTCACTGAAGACAGAAAGCGCAACTGTAGTATCAATTTTCCGCTAGAAATTCAATTGTTATAAACTTTAGAGACAAAACTTTCCTAATATGCCAGTTTCTGCTGTCGAGGAAGATGAACGGCCGCCATTATTTCGGTGCACGCGAGCAACGTGTTTTTGTTGTTACGTCACAGGGTGTGAATAGCTCAGCTGTGTGGCCGAGGCTATTCGTACCGGGGGTGCAAATAGACACTCTGTTTATATTTTCTTCCTGTTCTGTTACTTATCTATTTGAGCATGGAATAGTATTATAATCTCTACCGCTTTCTTGCCATTACCATGACATGTTACTTAATTTATTTTAAAGACTTTGATCAACTCGGGTTGATTTTAAATTGCTTTAATGAATGGGGCTGGATCTAAGAAAATCGATTTTCGGATTCAAATCAATTTTCATTTGAACGATCCAATATCGATTCAGAATCCAGAATCGATCCATGTCTGAATTATAAATTGCTAGAACACCTAAGGAATCCATTGGTACCAACTATATTAAGCTCGCTTAAAGCTGGGAAGTGGGTTAAAAAAATGCTCCCAAAATAGGCTACATTTTGACAAGGTAAAAAAAAAGGAATGTCCATTTTGAAAGGGTTACCTCTCACCTCAATATATCTGAATGAAATGTCACTTAATACTCACTGACCATAAAGTCTGTAGAGCTGCACTTTATTCACTGATTGCAGGCCACAAATCGTTTTTTACTGCAGGAAGATTGGGTATTTTTGGAGCAATGGGCATTTGTTTTTGGATAAGCCTGTCGGAAAAAGGGGCTTTCGGTCCAAAGGCAAATTGCCAAGATGCAAGCTATAACGTCTTTGTCTTTCTACCTTCCCTGGTCAACAGTGGGGGTGTTGAATTTAATCATCACATCGATGCATTGCGATGCGGACCTGTACGATTCTGCATCGATGCAGTGTCAGACCGTAATCGATTATTGCGTTAGGAAGGCATCTGTTCATTTTCCGGTCTGTACTTTGTTTTTGTCTTTTGTCTGTTCCTACATATCTGACTGCTTGAATTTGTTGATGAAAACCACGTGTAGCAATATATATTGATATTGAGGAGGTGAAACCTTGTGATATTGAATCAATTTGAATCGTTGACAGGATAATTGTAATCGAATCGTTATACCAATGAAGATTCACACCCTTAGCCAACAGTAGAGTTATCGGTGAGAAGGAATGAAGTGCAACCCACACCTCCATCACTACTACTACTACCTCAAACGTTTTTGTCTGTATAACTGCTCCAATTTATCTTTACCTGCAGGAATCTGGGATTTCCAACAGTTACTTCCACGACCGCAACCTTATGCAGACAGTTATTCATATTTTCGGGGCTGGCACTGACACAACAGCAGCTACACTGAGATGGGCACTTCTGTATATGGCCAAGAATCCAAAAATACAAGGTAATAAACTTAAAGGCAGGGTTGGTGATGTTGAAAAGCTAGCAAGATTGAAAGTAGCAAACAAAAGTTTAATGTGCCCATATTACGAAAAAAATCACTTTTTCTGGGATTTCGGGTGTTATTTTGTGTCTCTGGTTAGTGTGACCAGATTTCCCAGAACTAAAACCGGGACAGTTTGCACATGACCATAGTGCTTGTACGCACACGCTTTTTAAAGTGAATATGTGCAAGCCCAGGTCATATTTTTGAGAATATAATAATTTGAGAAAATTGAGTCCCACTTCCATATAAATCATCATGAAAACAAATTATTAGTGGATATTACTTCAAGAAATAGCCAACGTTTTGCATCCCTACTGTCGATCTACCAAAACGGTGATTTGTCGACAGTACCTTACACACAACCTAGCGACAGAACAGATGATGAAGTGCTATAAGTTTTATGTTGGATACAAATCTCTACCAATAATAATTGTAGTTGTTTTCTCTTGATACTCTGTAATAATGTCAACTTTCTTTGACCCTGATCATGTCATTGACCTGACTTGCGTTGTCAATCTCGAACGAAGGGGAAGTTAAAATTGAATATCAACTGAATATCAAACGTCCAGCCATCTTCTTAACGACACAGATAAGATGAGTCATTGCCTTGTCTTATCTGACAACAAAGATCTGACAACAAAGATCTTACAGAAGTTGCTAAAGTAGCTAAAACAGAGACCTGACACAGGGTGAAAAGAGGAGCTGCAGCAATGTGCAGTAGAACAAAAAGATGTTTTTTTTTTTTAAATTAAACCACGTAAACCTATTTCTGATACAATCTGAAATTACAATTATGAACCTGAAAATGGGCATGATATGGCCACTTTAACAAAAGTTGAAATAAATATCAATTTACCATTTAGTAATGGTTATTATAAAGTGTTACCAAATCGTCTTCATGAAAACAAAAACGTCTCCTCTCCCAGACCAGGTCCAAGAAGAGCTGAGCAGGGAGATAGGAAGTCGTCAAGTGCAGGTTGAGGACAGGAAGAACCTGCCCTTCACCGACGCTGTCATCCATGAGACACAGAGACTGGCCAGCATCCTCCCGATAGCAGTGCCTCACAAAACGAGCCAAGACATCACCTTCCAGGGTCACTTCATTAAGAAGGTCAGACTGAATAAAACACCTATTTAACATGAACTTTTATAAAGCACCTTCATGACATTTGATGTCTCGCTCACATACACACACACACACACACACACACACACACACACACACACACGACTTCTCCCACCGTGCGGTGTTGGGTTTTTTTAAGCCCCCAAACATCACCTTCCAGGCACCGCGGCTATGGTTATGTTTAAGCTTACGGTGAGGGTTAGTGCCTGTAAGGCAACATTGGAGGCTTAAAATACCATCGATCCCGGCTGGCGAAATTCACAAGTTCACGAAAGGTTGGTATCTATCTCGTGAACACCTTTACACAATCACACGTTCACAATCACCGACCCGACTCTTAGCCAACAAGCGATTTCGACCCGCATTAGAACGTTAACTAGTCATGCAGTTGGGTTGTCAAGGTCAAAACACTATATGTAGCAACTGTGAATCAAATAAACGTATTATAATTAATGTTATGTCATTTTTTACTCTTCCACTGAATGTTTGCTGCTTCAATCCAGAAGAGTATTGAAAAGTATTTTCCGCGACTGAAAAAGGCACGTGTTGAGGATGACCAGCCTGAACCGGAGGTATCAGTCTGAAACAGAGCTCAACAGTTCCACCAGTGGAATTAGTTATGTTATTAATTTTTTTTACAGTATTTTCAGGCTTCAACCAGTGAAAGACAGGGGAGAGAAAGAGATAGATTAGTGACACGGGGCGACACCCACCCACCGCCACAAGTTGGGTAGACGTCATCATCATGGTGGCAAGCCTTCAACCAGCTAAACTAGCTTACAGGGTTAAAAAAAAAAATTGTATGCGCGTCCCCAGCACCCACTCCTACTGCTGACGAATAAAACATTCATCATTACTTTCTGTGTTAGGTGAATTATCTCTTGCTTAGCAAGTATAAAACCTTTCAAATGGTGTATGGTCCACAGGGTACAACGGTATTTCCTCTCTTAACATCTGTCCTGTATGATGAGAGCGAGTGGGAGAAGCCACACAGCTTTTATCCTGCTCACTTTTTGGATAAAGATGGGAAGTTTGTCAAGCGAGAAGCCTTCATGCCGTTTTCTGCAGGTTGGTGAATTTAGCCATCACTTCTTGATGATCATTCACTTGTAGATGAGATAAACATGTTTCTTTGCTCTCACTCTCACACACTCACACTCACACAGGTCAAAGGGTTTGTCTCGGAGAGGGTCTGGCCAGGATGGAGCTCTTCATCTTCTTCACCACCCTGCTGCAGCACTTTCATTTCACTCCTCCTCCTGGAGTTTCAGAGGATGAACTGGATCTGACTCCACGTGTGGGCTTTACCCTCAACCCTTCACCCCATAAACTGTGTGCTGTTTCCTGTATTAAGCAGTAGGGCTTGATTATGACTTAAACTCACTTCACAAGTGTAGAGTAGATGCTTATTTGTACAGTGTTTTAATCAATGAAGTACAACAACAGCACTAAATATGTTCAATATCAATATCAATTATGCAATCAAGACAATTTTTACTTAATTATAGGCTTGCAGATAAGCAACTTAATGCAGATCATTAACCTGATGACAAGCCAGATGATATGTTACACTAAAACCATCTGAGAAGTCATTGGAAACTGGGTGGGCAGTTTCAAAGAAAAAGCCCTGGCAGGCAATTTGAGCCATCCGTCTATTACATCACAGCCGTCAAACACTCCCAAGTCAAAGCCGTAGCTGCCAGTAGCTACACTGTACGCTGATTGGTTTGGTAAGCTGGTAGTTCAAACACAAACGCATTATTTGAAGCCTGAAAATATGGAATATGGACTGGATATATAATCCCTCAATTCTAGCACGATCTTGTAATATCATGAGAATCCAGCTGCGCTCACGCTAAGCAGATCAGACCAAATACTGTACATGGTATTCTCTACATCCATTGGCATCTCTGACTATCCTGCCATTAAAAATGTAGATGGTATCAACGTCAGTTTTCGCTGAGCCATATAAATACTTGTGAATTTGGCTTGACAGCAGACTGACATTTAAGATTCATAATCAACATTATTGATTGATTACCAGGCCTTTTATACTGGATTAAAGGCAGCCTGTCTTTGAAACAGTAAAAATATTGCCAGTTTCCTCATAAAGTTTGTGCTGTACATGAGGGCTTGGAATTTAAAAAGTAGTTTAACAGTAATGAAAATGTTCAACGCCACTGATGTAATTAAGAAAATGTATATGGAATGCTTTCTTCATTAGCTACTCACTATGTATACCTGCAGATAAGCATCTTGAAACTAGGCTATTACAAAAATGTCTTTCTTGTAATTTGCGATGCAAAATTAAAAATATGTTGATGTAAACAATTAACAATATCCAAGATATCTGACTACAGCATTAAAGTTGGAGGTGCTCACCTCGTACTTCAAACTCAGAGCTGCAAATCTTCTTGTTGTAAGTCTACCTGAATTTAGGTTTATCTGCTCCTACACGTGTTTTTGAGAAATGTGGTTGAGAAGATAAAATAATTGTTATGTGGTTAATATCGACTACAGGTGCTAACGTCTTGTACCACACACACGTCATAAGACGGGGGTGTTGTTAATGGTTATTGGTGGTGTGCCATATCACAATATCCATAATTAGAGGTGTGACAAGATCTCGTCCCACGATCTCGCAAGATTAAAACATTACGATATTTCTTGCTGAGGTAAAAACAGTTCTCTCGCAATATCAGTACACAAGTGCAGAATTACGTCGGTACTACTGAGGACCAATTCACACAAAATCAATCGATCCAATGTCAGTACCTCAGAACTCGTAAGCGTGAGCTTCCTCTCCAGTTACGTTGCCTCTGCAGTTTCTTAAAGTCACAGTGAGACACGGCAATACCAGTAAAAAGAGATTGCTGTGCAGTTAATTACACTTCCGAGACAGACATGTGTTCTCAATTGCCCTGGTGACAGACTGACAGGCACAAGACAAAAAGATTAATTTGCCCTGGTGACAGACTGACAGGCACAAGACAAAAAGATTAATTTGCCCTGGTGACAGACTGACAGGCACAAGACAAAAAGATTAATTTGCCCTGGTGGCAGACTGACAGGCTGAGGTCGTACAGGCAAGACAACTGTATTTCTATAGCACCTTTCAGGAACAAGGCAATTTAAAGTGCTTTACATAAAACATTAAAGAGCAATTCAAAATGGTCATGAAAATAAAACACGCTAAAAAATGTAAGTTTTCTTTAAAATAGTGTTAAAATCTCGTACTGTTCTTGTGAACCCAATCTCGTGTCTCGTCTCGTGAGCCAAGTGTTTCATCACACACCTAATGATAATATTGGTATACTTTTTATTATGAGGAAAACTAGAGACCATCTTGCGATAGCATCATACCATACCAGGGGCAAAAAATGGCGGGGCTCCTTTCCTCCTTTCTACTCCACTTACTTCCAACAGCCTTGCTCGGACCACACTCGTCAAACTGAGCCTGAAGCACTCAAAGTCAGCCTTTATATTGAACTTAACTACACAACTGTAAAGTTTCATGACTGCATCACAGACAGACATTTAAAGACCTGGCAAAGTACCTGATACCACCTCAATGGTTGTTCCCGTTACAGTAGGTCTCTAGACTACATTTTGCCATGGTGAGACAAACACACTGCTGTTGCAGCTGGTCATGGCCCTCTTTGTTTGATACCGACGCACAAGGCACCCTTAAGCGTCTTTACAAACAACCCAGGCTTTCAACTGCAAACCCATCTGAAGTGATATTAGACACTCAGAGCAAGAGCTCCAGAAGTACACATAGTAGGAAGAATGACAACATCTACGTTGGGAAGTGGTCGGGTCTCAAACATACTTCTTTTAACTCCACCCATGATCTTTTTCTAAACCTAAGTAGTTTTAGTACCATGTATTCCCCCTGTTTAAAACGGCAACTCTAGTTGAGCCTCATTCTGACATGCGAGGGGTACCAAGTTTAGTTTGAGTGACGCCAATGACAAAACAAAATGACGCGGAATGAGAATGTGTTGTGTATATACTGGGCATTCAAGTATGAATTATGAAGTAAGAATGCTTCCTAATTACGTTGATAAAAACATAATCTCCCCCAGAGAAATGTAGACTCCGAGATTATAGGTGGTTGCTGGAGTGGACATGGGCCAATGAAATGTTATGTGAACAGCAGCAGCGGAGAGAGAAGTAGTAGCCAAGGTCAACAAAGCTTTCATGTGAGTTATGTGGAGAAGTTACTCCCACAAGGAAGCACCAATCACAGTACAGCAGGGAATGAGGAAATTACTGCAGTTGATGATTAGTTGTCAAATCCCTCTTTAACTGAAAACTCACAAAACTGAGGCTCCAGAAGGAAAAATAGAAGTTGCAACTTCAGGACAAGTCATGGGGGTATTAGAACTGTGTCTCCAGTCCTCCAACTCTATCTCCCTGTTGGGGGGTCTGTTGGTCCTGCTACTCGTCTGCCTCGTCTGCTCCTCCAGCTTCAGCTCCAAGGAAAACAGAAAAGAACCTCCAGGACCAAAACCATTTCCCCTAATCGGGAACCTGCTGCAGCTTGACCTTAAGAGACCCTACAACACATTACTGAAGGTGAGAAGATGACTGATAACTTCTTTTTGGGTGATTTGTTGAGTGTGTGCTCTCAAGGCAGCCACAATGAGTATGTTTGCATCAGTATTTCACGATTATTTGATACAGGTCATGTAAACAGCATATTCCGGTTGGATATTCTGAATAAGGCCTTTTTCTGAATATAGCAATTTCCGAAGACATTCCGGTATTATTTGGTTTTTAGAAGGATTACATTACATGTAAACGGGAATATTACTTGAATATTCACTTTCATTAGCCATATAAACAGCTTAGTCGCAATATCGTCTTTTCGGAATTAGGGCAAAAAGCGGAATATTATGTTCAAGTTAAACTTAGTCATTGTTACAATGACTTTTCTACCACATTGTCTTCTTTTTAAAATGTGTTTGTTTTATAGTAAATACATCATGACATTATGCCCCTGTTCTTAGCTTTCCAAGACATATGGATCAGTGTTCACTGTGTATTTGGGACCCCAAAAAGTGGTGGTCCTGGCTGGGTACAAGACAGTGAAGGAGGCACTTGTCAACTACGCTGATGAATTTGGTGAAAGAGATCCAATGTTAATAATGCACGAATCTAATCAAGGCCATGGTAAGGAAAGAAAAAGACCTTTTTCGAAATTCCTTGTTTATTTTCAAGCAAATGGTTATTGTCTTTAGGGCTGCATCCTATAGTCAACCAATCATTCATGTTGGTCTCAGTCGACTAAGATTTCTTTTGTCGGCTTAGTCATTTTTTATGCTTTTTTCATGCTGAATGATTTTATTTTCAAAAAAATGTATGAGCACAACTTTGGTAAACAAGATTAAAGTGGTGCTTTTGCATCATTCTTTGTGGAGAAACACTAAGAATGTCTTAAGTCGAGACAGCTCTAATTGTCTTTATCTATTCCAAGTTTTTTTAAAGTTAAAAACATGTTTCATCTCAGGGGTTTTATGGGCCAATGGTGATTCGTGGAAAGAGATGAGGCGCTTTGCTTTGACTAACCTGAGAGACTTTGGGATGGGCAAGAAGGCGAGTGAGGACAAAATCATTGAGGAATGTGAATACCTCATTGAAGTGTTTAAGAAATTTAAAGGTAAGTGTCTTATTATAACCTACTGCATGTTGAGCATCATTCATCAATCCTTGTTGTTATAAAACAATCCATTCACAACTGTTTCGTGATTTGGACACTGGTGACTTGGATTTTTTCCTGTTTCCCTTGTTACAGGTGAAGCTTTTGATACGACCCAAAAAATAAACTATGCAGTCTCTAATATTATCTGCTCCATTGTTTATGGCAGCAGATTTGAATATGATGATCCAGAGTTTACATCCCTGGTAGATCGAACAAACAGATACGTTCAACTTGTGGGCTCCCCATCAGTACAGGTGACATTTCATGTTTATTCAGTTTACACTTTTTTAAGCATTGTGATTTTCAAATACATAATACAACTGAACTGAATTGAGGAAATGATATGATTCTTTACTTGCTTGTTAAATACTTTTTGTACTTACTGATGCATCTATATTTTTGTTAACAGTTGTATAACATGTTTCCATGGATCGGTAAATGGTTTGGTGGGAAGAAGGAAATAGAGGTGATATTTGCTGTCAACAAGAAACATAACTTACAGCTGTTCAGTCATTTGAAAGAGACCCTCAATCAACAGATGTGCAGAGGCTTTGTGGATGCCTTTCTGGTCCGGAAGCAAAATCTGGAGGTTGGGAAGCTTATCATCACTATTATGCTCATTGCTATTAACAATTAAGATACATACCTAATTTTTAACTCTTCTATGTTTTGTATTTTCTATCTGTTACTTAGCATTTGAGCATGGGATAGTATTGCTATGTTATCTTTACTGCTTTCTTGCTGTTACCATGTTATGGTACTTTAGTTATTTTACAGCATTTGGTCAACTCGGGTTGGATTTAAATTTGCTTTATGAATAGGGCTGGGTTTAATAAAATCGATTTTCATGTAAAAGAACCAATATCGATTCCGAATCCAGAATCGATCTATGTCTGTATTATAAATTCCTAGAAGACCTAAAGAATCCATTGGTACCAACTATGTTAGCTGTAGAGTCTGTAGACCTGCACTTTATTAAATTATTGCAGGCCACAAATCGTTTTCAAATGCAGGAAGATTGGGTGTTTTCGGCGCAATGGGCATTTGGCCAACTTTTCAGGCTATTGGAGTTTCACAATAATGGGCCATAAGAACAATGGGATGTCCCAGATGCGTAGATGATCAAGCCTTGATGTATCAAACAGATGTCTGTCTACCTTCCCTGGAAAACAGTAATTATCAGTAAGAAGGAATGGAGGGAAGGGAATGGAAGGAAAGTGTACCCACACCAGCACACTACTAACTACTTCAAAAAAGAAATCCCTCATTTGTAATAACGTTTTGGATCAGATTTGGCTATGTAACTGGACCAATTTATTTTTACCTGCAGGAATCTGGGATTGCTAACAGTTATTTCAACGAACGCAACCTTATGCAGACAGTTATTAATCTTTTCGGGGCTGGCACTGACACAACAGCAACTACTCTGAGATGGGGACTTCTGTTTCTGGCCAAGAATCCAAAAATACAAGGTAAGAAACTTAAAGGCAGGATTGGTAATCTGTGATTCCCACAGATTAGAAAGCATACTTATTTTCCTAACAATCAAGTATCAAAAGATAAGGAGGACACGCTGTTGAATGCTGTCCTCCTCTCCTACTTCAATGCCTAACAAATCTATCTCTCTCTCTCTCTCTCTCTCTCTCTCTCTCTGACCCTGTCTTTCACTGGTTGAAGCCTGAAAATATTGTAAACAAATTAATAACATAACTAATTACACTGGTCGGACTGTTCAGCTCTGTTTCAGACTGATACCTCCGGTTCAGGCTGGTCCTCATTCTCAACACGTGCCTTTTTCACTCGCGGAAAATACTTTTCAATACTCATCTGGATTGAAGCAGAAAAAATTCAGTGTAAGAGTAAAAAATGGCATAACATTAATTATAATACGTTTATTTGATTCACAGGGTCGGGAATCCAGCATTAACACACTGACAACATTGTATTCAGAATATCAAATATTTTTATAACACTTAATGTGTGATTGTGAATTTCGACAGCCGTCTTCTCTCCTTTATGCAGACAGACGGCTGGTGTTGATAGTGCGGCGCACCGCCACACATTAGTCTATGTGTGGGAAACACTGGGTCATTTTTAAAAGCTAGCAAGATTTGAAAGTAGCATACAAGGTTCCCAAATCGTCTTCACGAAAACAAAAACTTGTCCTCTCTCAGACCAGGTCCAGGAGGAGCTGAGCAGGGAGATAGGAAGTCGTAACGTTCAGGTTGAGGACAGGAAGAACCTGCCCTTCACCGACGCTGTCATCCATGAGACACAGAGACTGGCCAGCATCCTCCCGATAGCAGTGCCTCACAAAACGAGCCAAGACATCACCTTCCAGGGTCACTTCATTAAGAAGGTCAGACTGAATAAAACACCTAGCAGTGTTTCACCTATAAGGGTACGAGCCTGGTAGGCAGCCAGGCGAACAGGAACCACTGCCAGGCCAATAAAAAAAAAATGTTATGCCAAAAAATGCCAAATATCATGGAGTTTGAATCACCAGAGGTCCCACGATACGATATTATCACGATATTTATATCATGATACGATATTATTGCGATTTAAAAAATACTGCAATATTCTGCGATATATTGCAATTCATTACCTTTTCTCCAAGTTCATATTATGTCCCCAAGGCAAAACTTTGTCGACATCTTTTTTTGTCTAAAGCAAATGTCTCTGGTTTGTTCATCTCACTTCAATGTCCCATCTAGTGGACTAAAAAAGCAATTGTTATTGTAAACGATCGATACTTGGCTGTGTATCGATACAGTAGTGCCACGTAAAATGTTGCGATACTATGCTGCAGACAGACAGAAAGAGATATGAGTGCTTGAGTGAACTAGTGTGGGTTTAAATGTAAAGTGGATAATCAGCTGCTGTAATGAAGAATATGACAGAATTAACTGCGTCAAGCTACCCAAGCAATATGCTGAGCTAAACAGAAGCACTGTCAACAGGAAATGACACAATACGCTGTTCTAAGTCCTGTTTGGTCCTTCATATAGCTGCAAGATCAGGATTCAAAATGTTAAAATAATTTAAGATGCTGTGCTGTGCGCTGTGCTTTGTGACTTATTTTTTGATGTAGTTTGAAAATACTATTGCTCGTAGAGAATGTTTTTCTGTATTGTCCACAGGGGACCACGGTATTTCCTCTCTTGACATCTGTACTTCATGATGAGAGTGAGTGGGAGAGGCCACACAGCTTTTATCCTGCTCACTTCCTGGACAAAGACGGGAAGTTTGTCAAGCGGGACGCCTTCATGCCTTTTTCTGCAGGTTGGTGAATTAAGCCATCACTTCTAGATGTTCATTTACTTGCAGATGAGATGAACATTTTCCTTTGTTCTCTCTCTCTGACAGGTCGAAGGGTTTGTCTCGGAGAGGGTCTGGCCAGGATGGAGCTCTTCATCTTCTTCACCACCCTCCTGCAGCACTTTCGTTTCACTCCTCCTCCTGGAGTTTCAGAGGATGAGCTGGATCTGACTCCACGTGTGGGCTTCACCCTCAACCCTTCACCCCATAAACTGTGTGCTGTTTCCTGTATGTGAGCAGTAGGGCTTGAAATGCAGCTTGGCCCACTTTTATGACTTCAACTCCCTTCAAGAGAGTATATTTTCATTTGTACAGCATTATATTCCATGTAGTGCAACAGCAATAAAAAAAAAATCAAAGATTTGCAGATAAGTAACTAACTGCAGATCAGTAACCTGATGATGCACCAGATGATTTGTTACACAGAACCATCTGAGAAGCCATCATTGGGAACTGTTTGAAAAAAGGGCAGGAGCTTAAAAAATACATGGCAGATGATTCATATACCATCTGTCTATAACATCAGCCATTGTGTTTTTAACGAACAGTCTCAGGCGTCACATACACCTAAACCACAGGCCATAGATGCCAGTAGCTCCATACCGGAAGCTGATTGGTTCAGTAAGCTGGTAGTTGAGATACAAATGCATTACTTAAAGCCTGAAATGATGGAATTTCATGTGATCTTGTGATACCGTGACTAGCTGCATTCAAGGTCAGCCATTCAGACCAGGTAGATGGTTTTCTCTACATCCATTGGCTTCTCTGACTATCCTGCCATTACAAGTTTAGATGGCATCCATATCACTCTTGCTGAGCCACCTAAATACTTTAGAATTTGGCTTGACAGCAGACTGGAATTTAAGATTCATATTCAACATTTGAGCCAAAATATGGTTATCAAACCAGGCCTGGCAACCCTAAAAATACTGTCAGCTTCCTCATAAAGTGTGTATTGTCCGCCGTTCATGAGTGTAAATTTTAAAAAAGTAGTTACAGTAATGAAAATGTTAAACACCACTGATGTAATTAAAAAAATGTTGTTGAATGTCTGCTTTAGAAGTCCTGATGTTCCAGCAATGGACTTTCCTTATTAGCTACATACGGTATATCTGAAGAGCACAATCATTTTGAAACTTATAACAAAAATGGCTTTCTTGTAACTAGCTAAATACAAATTTAATATTGTCATGTAAACAATAAAGACCTCAATATGTCTGACCTTTGAACTCCCTCTTGGGAAGAAACCTGGGACAGACCCAGGCTCTTGGTAGGCGGTGTCTGACGGTCCGGTTGGGGATATGATGAACAGTGGCGATAATAGTCAAATTAATAATGGAAAAGTGACTTCAAATGGTAGTCTTAGTAGTTCATGTCATATCAGGGCGCTGCAGGGCGTTACAGGATGTAGCGTGGCCCAGCAGAGCATGGATGGACGTAGCAGGAAGCAGCAGGGTTCAGCAGAAAGCAGCATGACATTGCAGGGCACCGCTGAGCTCAGCAGGGAGTGCAGCAGGACCACGGCGACAGCTGGAACCAGGATCTTGGAGCCAACGTTCTCCAAGGAAATACGCTGGGGGAAAAAACATAAGGACTCCAGGGAGTACTCCTCACTCCCTAACTATAAGCTTTATCAAATAGGAGAGTTTTAAGTTCATTCTTGAATGAGGTGACAGTTTCTGCCCCCACCCCCGAAAGATAATTGCTGTGTGGTTTATGTCCACTGCCAGTGTTTGGTTTTTTCCAGTTCATGAAGTGATAATTTCTTGCACTACACAGATGTCATAAGAAGGGAGTCATTCACAATTATAGTTATATTTTTTAATGAGGAAAACTACAGACCATCTTGCTATGGGATCATATCAGCTGCAATGCCAAATCAGGACAGGGGCATTAAGTGGGGTGGCCCCTTGGTTACTTTCTACCCCCCTTGTAGTGACGTGGCTTCAAATGACGACTAAAAACGCTTGTCTTTTACTGGGAACATTTTACTGTTCAATATGCTGCAGTTTTACAAACTTAAGCATGGCGGACCATTTGCATCTAGCGTCTCATGTTCATCTCATCACAACTTCTGTGTAGGCTGCTTCAAAATAAAAGCACTTCCTGTAACGGTTCGTAGTAGAACTGAATTACTGTTAAATGAATAAGGTTGTGTACTTTTTCACATATTAGCTGTAAATCAAGTACTGTAAATAATGTAAATATTGAATTTTCACAACACTATCATTTAACATTTCCTTTAAACGGTTTTTAACTAAACAACATGAATTTACTTATTCAAGTGCTATAAACAAACATTTCACAACACCTCTACTTTGAATACCCTTGCTCCAAACCACACTCATTTTCAAACTTGGCCTTTATTTTGATCTCAACTACACACCTGTTAAGTTTCGTGACTACATCTTGCAGGGTCGCAATGCCAACATGGTAACAAAATCTGGATGCAGACATCTGGCAAAGTACAAGTTCCACTTGCGTTTTAACCTTTTCTTTAATTTGTTGATACAGGAACCTCAGCATCAAGGCCAAAAACGCACTATCCAGGATAGTGAAAGTGAGCAGCAAGATCTTGGGGATACAGCAGAGTATGCTATCTGATCTGTTCAACAGACAAGTAGGGAGGAAGGCTGAAGCTAGTGCTGGGCAGTATGACCAAAAATTTGTGTCATGGTATTTTTTAAGATTCTGGCGGTTTCACGTTATGTAATGGTATTTTCTTTCTTTTGCTTGACTGGGTCTTTATATAGGTTTATAATGGCTTATTATACTGTCAGTATTCAGTACTGTCAGAATATAAAAAGAAACGTTTCAATGTCATCATGTTTACTAAAAAAAAAAAGGGTTTGCTTGGCTCCACAACATTATATAACGTTATATGAAGGAAAATGCATGAAACAGTTACAGAATCTAAACAATTTTTTTATTGTGCAAAATACAAAGTAGTAAAATAAACTTAAATTAAATAAATACACATACCAAAACTTTAACATGCTTCCTTTTCAAAACCAAAAAATTGTAAGATTGCTGTTTAAACACTACCTTGACCACAGGTAACGTTAGGTTGTTGTAGAAAAGTGGGCATAGCTCCGCTGTCAGCTGCTTCGGTGTTGTTTGAATAACTTAAAAAATCCTTGCTCTGAACCCGTCTTTCTCGACAGTCTGTAGTGGGACCATTGGTGGATTGTTATTGTGTTCATTATGTTGCTCCGTTGCATGCTTGAGGTGACAGGTCTAGCACGGCCGACCAACGTTAGCGCGACGAGTACATTTAGCACAATTATTTAAAACCCAAAAACCTCCAAAGAACACACACAGCTCCTCATTTTGGCACAAGTTCTTCTGTGTCATCATATTCTACTAGTTCTGCTGCTTTGATTTCAGAACTAGATTCAGTCTATCCTATCCATCTTCACCGTAATGTAACACCAGAGCACTACTGTTTACCCTCACCATGCCTCCAGTCGCACCCATGCGTGTTTAAAAGCGCAACATTGAAAAGGGTCCATCTGAAACAGTGTCGCGCGGCACAGCATAGTGTTCCAAACATTGTGTAATCAAATACACCGGTGTGGCGGTTAGAGGTGTGAATCTTCACTGATCTCCCGATTCGATTACGATTATCATGTCAGCAATTCGATATGTCCATGCATCACGATGCGTCAAATACATTTTTCTAGTAAAGCCATATAGGATATTTAATTCATAGCTTTTCAAGCTTCAAAAACAAAACATTCTGCAGTGCTCTAATACTAAATAAATTGGATACACAAAACTATACAGCACTGAGCACATGGCACTTCCTGAATGTGCAAAACATAACAGAATATGTAAACAGAAATGTTGTTAGGCCTACATTAAATTGTAAACAGAAATAATCGATTATGGCCCGGTTGATTATCGATGCAGCATCGTCCATGTCCACGATTCGATGCATTGATTATTTGATTAATTTCAACACTGCTAGTGGCGGTATATTAAAAATTCATATCATAACGAAAATATACACCGGTATTCGGTGTGAACCATTACACCGCCAGCACTAGCTGAAGCCATACTGTCCGCCAGCGCCCACACCCTTTACTCTGAATTTTAGATTTTGCCTTCTGGCTCTAGGTTCAGATTCCCCACAATTAGAGTAACAGGTACAAGCACTTCCCCACAGCCATTTCACTTGTTAAATCAGGCCTGGGAAGGAGGTAATAACTCCCAATTCACTTGGGCAAAGTGTGTAGTTTACTTAGCAATATGATGGGGTTTGTGTTGGTGATGGTGATGATGGTGATGATGATTAGGATAATGATGATGTCTATGCCACTGATGTAGACAATTTGTGTTATGATGGAAGAGATGTTGATCATGTATTCAATATGCCTGGTCACTTTGAACTTTATTGTGGGTATTTGTATTTTTGTACCTTTGCTGCTTTTTTAGATGTTATTGATGATGAGCTTTGTACACTTGGAAATGTCAAAGTCTGTCACCAGTGAATATTGTTGGTCTTTCAGCCCACTGGTATTCAAGTAACCCCCCCATCTCCTTCAGTATTGTATGACTATGTTGTTTTTCATGTATTGTATAACTTGCTACGTAACCAATTGCCCTCCGGGGACAAAATACAGCTGAAAGTTGAAGTTTAAGAGACTTTAGGTTAATGCTGGACTGGACGTGAGGTTTTTGGAATGAGCAGCAGCATCAGCAGCAGTAGTCAAGAGAGAAGTAGTAGCAAAGGTCAGCAAAGCTTTCATGTGAGTTTCGTGAAGTCACGCCCACAAGGAAGCACCAATCAATGCACAGCAGGAAGTTGGGACAGTTAGTTGTGAAATCCTTGTTAACCAGAACACTCACAAAACTAGAGGCTCAAGGAGGAAACATATTTTCTCAGTTAGGTAGCAACTTCAGACAAATCATGGGGGTATTAGAACTTTTTCTCCAGTCCTCCAGCTCTATTTCTCTGTTGGGGGGTCTGTTGGTCCTGCTACTCGTCTACCTCATCTGCTCCTCCAGCTTCAGCTCCAAGGAAGACAGTAAGGAACCTCCAGGACCAAAACCATTTCCCCTAATCGGGAATCTGCTGCAGCTTGACCTTAAGAGACTCTACAGCACATTACTGAAGGTGAGGAATACATTGCTGATCTTTAAAGTGCCCATATTATGAAAAAAACACTTTTTCTGGGATTTGGGGTGTTCTTTTGTGTCTCTGGTGCTTCCACACACATCCAATCCACACAAAAATCCATCCATGCTGTTTTGAGTGAGATACGGTTTCTGAATGTGTCCTGCCTTCAGTCTCCTAGTGAGCTGTTCAAAATCGGCTCGGACTGTGACGTCACAATGAGCTGGCTAACCACAACCGTTAGCTCGTAGCTAATGCTAGCATGCTACGTCGTTCTCAATAGCAAAGCACTGCTACAACACACACAAGTTCACCATAATCTACAAAAGAACTACTTACATGTGTGCTCTCATTTAGAAGTCTCCCAGCTAATCCTGCCTTGTAACTGACCACAGTTGGTGAAACAGGCTTTTCTTTTATCTTTTTTATTTTTTTATCTGTCTCTAGAGTTAGCTAGCTGAAATTATCTACATCTGAGCTACTGAGCATGTGCGAGTGCAATCAAAGATAGTACAGAAGAAGAAGAAGAAAAGAGGTCTCACTCTGTAGCTAAAACAGAAACCAGGTGAAAAGAGGATCTGCAGTAGTGAGAGAGAGCTGTGCTGTACAACAAAAATATGGTGTTTTTTGAAAATTAAACCATGTAAACCTATTCTGGTACAACCTTAAAATACAGTTATGAACCTGAAAATGAGCATAATATGGGCGCTTTAAGGGGGATTTCTTGTGTGTGTTCTCTCCAGGCAGCCCACTGTTACAACAATTCTTCTATCACATTGCCTTCTTTTTAAAATGTTTGTTTTATAATAAATAATTCATGATGTTATTCCCCTGTTCTTAGCTTTCCAAGACATATGGATCAGTGTTCACTGTATATTTGGGACCCCAAAAAGTGGTGGTCCTGGCTGGGTACAAGACAGTGAAAGAGGCACTTGTCAACTATGCTGAAGAGTTTGGTGAAAGAGATCCAATGTTAATAATGCAAGAATATAATCAAGGACATGGTAAGGAAAGAGCTTTTTAGAAATCATTTTTCTGTTCTGTTTATTTTCCAGTAAATGTTTGTCTTTAAGATTGTTAACTCATCGGCCGTTTTGGTTTTAGGAAACTAAGATTTCTTAAATCTATCAGTCATTTGCATTTTTCATGCTGAATTACTTATTTCCAAGAAGCTTATTATCACATCTCTGGTCAAAACATTTACTCTTTCTTGAGAAACTCTGGTTTTACTGATCTGTCAATTAAAATCGACTAATGGAAAAATAAGAATGTATTTAGTCGAGGACAGCTCTTATTGTCTTTTACCCATTCCAAGTTTTTTAAGTTAAAAAAACAAATTTTATCTCAGGGCTTATATGGGCCAATGGTGATTCGTGGAAAGAGATGAGGCGCTTTGCTTTGACTAACCTGAGAGACTTTGGGATGGGCAAGAAGGCGAGTGAGGACAAAATCATTGAGGAATGTGACCACCTCATTGAAGTGTTTAAGAAATTTAAAGGTAAGTGACTTTTAACCTACTGCATGATGAACAATGTTTAGTCAATCCTCTTTTAATGAAACAATCCAATCACAATTGTTTCATGATTTGTATATTATCATCCACTGGCTTGACCTTTGTGAGTTGACTCTGAAAGCAGTTACAAGTGCTCAGAGATAGTGACAGCCAGGGTTCAGTTCCACAATGTTATCAAGGTTTTATGAGACAAGAATATATACATTTTCTAACAATCGTTCAATTCACTTTGATGATGTGAGAGCTGATTGATAAGAAAGGGGCAACAGGGAAAAGGAGGATTGGTTCAAGGTTGGTTCTGATTTGATGAGAGAGGCTTTGTTCAATTATCACAAAATGGCACACGACATATTTCCAACACTCGTGATTTGGAATTTTTCCTGTTTCCCTTGTTACAGGTGAAGCTTTTGATTCGACCCAACCAATAAACTATGCAGTCTCTAATATTATCTGCTCCATTGTTTATGGCAGCAGATTTGAATATGATGATCCAGAGTTTACATCCCTGGTAGATCAAATAAACAGATATGTTCAACTTGTGGGCTCCCCATCAGTACAGGTGACATTTCATGTTTAGTCAGTTTACACTTTTTTAAGCATTGTGATTTTCAAATACATAAATACAACTGAACTAAATTGAAGAAATTATGGGATTCTTTACTTGCCTGTTAAATAGTTTTTGTACATACTGATGCATCTATATTTTTGTTAACAGTTGTATAACATGTTTCCATGGATCGGTAAATGGTGTGGTGGGAAAAAGGAAATAGAGGCGATATTTGCTGCCAACAAGAAACAGAACTTACAGCTGTTCAGTCATTTGAAAGAGACCCTCAATCCACAGATGTGCAGAGGCTTTGTGGATGCCTTTCTGGTCCGGAAGCAAAATCTGGAGGTTGGGAAACTTATCACTATTAATAATTAAGATATTTATTCCTCACTTTTAACTCTTCTATGTTTTATATTTTCTACCTGTTCTGTTACTTATCCATTTGAGCAAGGGATAGTATTGCTATGTTATCTCTACTGCTTTCTTACTGTTACCATGTTATGGTATTTTAGTTATTTTAGCACTTTGGTCAACTTGGGTTGGATTTAAATTCGCTGTATGAATAGGGATAGGTTTAAAAAAAAAAATTGATTTTCATTTAATCCAATATCGATTCCAAATCCAGTATTGATCTATGTCTGTATTATAAATTCCTAAAAGACCTAAAGTATCCATTGGTACCAACTATGTTAGCTATAGAGTCTGTAGACCTGCACTTTATGGACTTACTGTAGGCCACAAATCGTTTTCAAATGCAGGGAGATTGGGTATTTTCGAAGCAATGAGCATTTGTTTTTGGGATAATGGTCTGTCGGTCCAAAGGCAAATTTTTCAGACTATTGGTGTTTCACAATAATGGTCCATCAGAACAATGGGATCTCCCTGATGCGTAGATGATCAAGGTATGATGTCTCTGTCTATCTACCTTCCCTGGCCAACAGTAGTTATCAGTAAGAAGGAATGGAGGGAAGGGAATGAAAAGAAAGTGCAACCCACACCAGCATCACTACATCACAATCCCTCATTTGTAACAAAGTTTTGGATCAGATTTGACTATATAACTGGACCAATTTATTTTTACCTGCAGGAATCTGGGATTGCTAACAGTTATTTCAACGAACGCAACCTTATGCAGACAGTTTTTAATCTTTTCGGGGCTGGCACTGACACAACAGCAACTACTCTGAGATGGGGACTTCTGTTTATGGCCAAGAATCCAAAAATACAAGGTAAGAAACTTAAAGGCAGGATTGGTAATGTTGAAAAGCTAGCAAGATTTGAAAGTAGCAAATAAGGTTACCAAATCGTCTTCATGAAAAAAAAAAAACCTTTACCTTTCTCAGACCAGGTCCAGGAGGAGGTGAGCAGGGAGATAGGAAGTCGTAAAGTTCAGGTTGAGGACAGGAAGAACCTGCCCTTCACCGACGCTGTCATCCATGAGACACAGAGACTGGCCAACATCGCCCCAATGGCAGTGCCTCACAAAACGAGCCAAGACATCACCTTCCAGGGTCACTTCATTAAGAAGGCAAGACTGAATAAAACACCTAGCAGTGTTTCACCTATAAGGGTACGAGCCTGGTAGGCAGCCAGGCCAATATGAACCACTGCCAGGCCCAATAAACGATATCACGATGATACGATATTATTGCGATTTTAAAAATACTGCGATATTCTGCGATATATTGCAATTCATTACCCTTTTTCCAATTTCATATAATGTCCCCAAAGCAAAACTTTGTCAATATCTTTGTTATTTAAAAAAAAAGTAGCCATCGTTAACTATGCTAAAGCAGCTAACAGAGCTAATAGCATGTAAAAAACTGTGGGATTTGCGAAAAGTCGTTAAAAGACTGAAAGAGATACGAGTGCTTGAGTGAACTAGTGTAGATTTAAATGTAAAGTGGATAATGAGCTGCTGTAATGAAGAATATGACAGAATTAACTGCGTCGAGCTACCCAAGCAAGATGCCATCAGCAAAACATAAGCACTGTCAACCGGAAACGATGCAATACGCCGTTCGAACATGTCCCGTTTGGTCCTTCGTATACAGTAGCTGCACGTTCAGGATACAAAATGTGACAATAATTTAAGATTCCTTTCGGTGCTTTGTGATTTTTTTTATGTAGTTTAAAAATATTATTGCTCATAGAGAATGTTTTTCTGTATTGTCCACAGGGGACCACAGTATTTCCTCTGTTGACATCTGTCCTGTGTGATGAGAGTGAGTGGGAGAGGCCACACAGCTTTTATCCTGCTCACTTCCTGGACAAAGACGGGAAGTTTGTCAAGCGGGACGCCTTCATGCCTTTTTCTGCAGGTTGGTGAATTTATTAAATTCACATATGCAAGTAAATGAACAAGTGGTGGTTATTTAACCATCACTTGTTCATTTACTTGCAGATGAGATGAACATTTTCCTTTGTTCTCTCTCTCTCACAGGTCGCAGGATTTGTCCCGGAGAGAGTCTGGCCAGGACGGAGCTCTTCATCTTCTTCACCACCCTCCTGCAGCACTTTCGTTTCACTCCTCCTCCTGGAGTTTCAGAGGATGAACTGGATCTGACTCCACGTGTGGGCTTCACCCTCAGCCCTTCACCCCATAAACTGTGTGCCGTTTCCTGTATGTGAGCGGTAGGACTTGAAAATGCTAGGGCTGCACGATATTGGAAAAAAACTTTTTCCTGCGATATATATCTATGAAAAAAAGACTACAGACAAATTTTTACAAGATGACAAAAAATAGCCCTTTTTGAAAATAAATCATTCTCCACTACTGTGGTGATTTTGTAGGGGAATGCATCAAAAAATGTGCAAAAAATAATTAACTTTTATGTGAATCATTTTTTTTTTATTTTAAAGGAATACGCCGACTTATTGGGACTTTAGCTTATTCACCGTAACCCCCAGAGTTAGACAAGTCCATACATACCCTTCTCATCTCCGTGCGTGCTGTAACGCTGTCTGACGGCTCCAGCATTAGCTTAGCATAGCACAGATCCTTTAGGTGAATGGTTCCAGTAATCCTACTGCTCCAAATTGTGACAAAAGTGACAAAATAATACCAACATGTTCCTATTTATATGTGTCTCATGTTACGTTGTTTTTTGTACACGCTGTGACTCTACAAATCACAACATGGAAATAGGAACATGTTGGCGTTATTTTGTCACTTATTCGGAGCAGTAGGATTACTGGAACCATTCACCTGCAGGTTCTGTGCTGGCCTGATGCCGCTGGAGCCGTCAGACAGCATTACAGCACACACGGAGATGAGAAGGGTATGTATCGACTTATCTAACTCTGGGGGTTACGGTGAATAAGCTAAATTCCCAACAAGTTGGCGTATTCCTTTAATACTTTACAAACACCAAAGCAAGTAAGCGCTGGGGCTACTCTTTTGAAGTGATTTTGGAGAAGGACATAAGTAGGGCTGCATGATATGACCTGAAATCAAAATCACGATTAGTTGCACTCTACCTCAATAACGATATATGAACAATAATTAATCACCTTGTTCTAAATCCTCTTTTCTGAAGCCAAAATGTTTCCAGGCGACGTACACTGCAGGGTTTTTTTGGGCAAAAGTTGCTCAGTTGACTCAGACTCGGAAACTGTGTTTGAGTTACCCTCCATTATGCTTTCCATGCGGCTGACTGCTCGGGGCGAAGTCACGTGACTACACATGCGGTAGAGTGGTTTAAAAGACAAAGTAGGCCTATCAACAGTAATAAATTCTCAAAATGATCTGCTTGGGAAAAATACGTTGATAACAGCACCAGAATTTCGATATCAATACATTTTCGGTTAAACGTCCAGCCCTAGAAATAAGGTAGTTAAATACAATGGTTGACTCACATGACACCATTGTATTTTTATAATACTATCAATCCAGGCACACGTCAATTATATTAATAATGCATGCATGTTGCTTCCTCTAAATTTCAGGTTGTGGTTGTTGGATAAATTGATCAACATTGATTGTGATTGGTGGTTCGCTGCACATGCAGAGCCTGCGTGTCACAGACTAGCAACACACTCTGTATAAGAACACTTAAATCATTGTAAATTACGTTATATCAGACACACGCTGCTGTTGTAGATAAGTGTTACGTTTCCAGATGCGCGGCTCCAAAACTGTTCCGTTAGTTGGGTCAGACCCCTTGATTCTTTAGGATAACTATATTAGCTTTAGCCTGGCTGGTATAGCAGGTTTCTGGTAACTCCACACTTCAAAATGGCCGGGAGACGTTGTGATAACGTAGCATTAATAGGGCGATTTATTTTGTCTTTGCAGATAACATAAAACATTGACTACTGCATGTTCACTACTCATGGGAAAGGATGTGCATCACTGTGTCTGCGGCAGCTGGCGCTTACGGCACACACGGCAGATCCTCACTTCCTATAACAAATGCCGTCGGACTAACGTTACGTCACATACACACGTTGCCCACATAGCCACCTGTCTTAAAGGGGAAGGGTCAGCCGCTTACAATCATTCAAAAAGAGAACGGCGAAAGATTACTTTTCAATCGAGCAGCAAAAAAGTTTTAGCGTAAACATCGCACGTCCTGCCATGTGACTATCGCGCTGACGCACATCGCGATGTAGACGATGAAACAAAATATCGGGCAGCCCTAACTTCAACTCAGTTCAAAAGAGTAGAAACTATTTTGTACAGCGTTATATTCCATGTAGTGCAACATAATTGATTAATATCAAGAGGAGAAAAAAAAAACACTCTGAGTTGTTTGCACTTCTTTAAACTAATTACGATCATCTTGGATGGGGATAAGCTCCGGGCGCAGAGTCGGCTGCTCTGAAGAGTGGAACTTGTTTGCACCCCACAAATTAAAACGTCCCAGTTAGAGAGTAAATGCAGTAAACGTATTCTTTGTAAATCTTTACAATCATTCCCCGAAAGAACCAAGTAGGCCTGCCTTGTTGCACGATCCATATTTTTCTACTAAACTTGCCATTTTCAGCGTATAGCTTGCTAGCTCAAAGTTTTTTGTTGTTTCCCAAAGAGAACAGAGTTTGAAAATGGCTACACAGATTACAGACGTCTGGCAATTATCCGGGAAATACATTTACAGTACGTTGATCCAGACTATTACGTCAGCAGTTAAACCCTGTTTATGAAAATGTGGCATGAGTGATAAAAGCACACTGCTCTCTGTATCACAAATGGACTACCACCAAGAAGGAATAATAATGAAGTAAAAGCTTCCAAACTATCTTGCATCTTTTCTTTCGTTTAAATTTCAATAGCACAGTACAAAATTACTGCTTACGTGTTACGTGCTAACCTCGGAAAAACTAGTTCCAGGTCCAATGCATATTGCACCAATGAACCGCAAACTGCCCTCAAACTAGATTATTCCATTCCCTTTGGATATTTTAAAGATTTACTATATTTACTACTTTACTGTCAAGATGAATCTTTAACCATTTAACCTTTGTACTGTACTCTTTTTTTTCTGATCCAAATAAAACAAACAATGAGTAAAAGAAGTAGATGTTTAGACCATATCTGAGTCCAAAATCTTGGAGAAGCTAGAGTAGATAATACACAAATAACCCCAAAAGCTTAAAGACAAAACCTGCTAAAGAAGTCCAACTACAATCATTAGATCTTAGAAGTTAGTTTTGATGTGAGTGGTGCCCAAAAATGCTTGGGTGCTGCACATATTTCTAGTTTCAGTGAATTAACTTTTCCCCAGCGAGGAGAAGCATGGCACTGTCCCAGCAGTTTATTTGAGGGCCAAAATTCAAGGTGGAGCAAATATGTGCAGTTTCCATGCATAAACACAAGCTCGTAGCCAGAACACAACAGAACAGATTGAAGGGGAGCGTCTAGACTTTAAACGTGATTGGAAACGTGATCAAATGCAAACACCACTTCATAATAAGAAGTCCACACTGCTGATAATGAGCATGTATTAAGGCAGTGCCTAACAAGCCCTTGTTTTGATACAAAAACACGTTACGAAATTGCTAATCACACTAACAGAAAAAACAAACAAAAAAAAACGCACTCACTGGATGACTGCGTCACATCAGCGCGTGGCAAAAACTGAGTTTACCCACAACTGCCAACTTTTAATCGTTTTGCATACAGCCAGTACGCTAATTTGCATTAAAAAACTACAACAGTCAGCACCGCTGGACTCACCGTTGAAGCCACAAACGACGCGTCTCGGTCGGGATCTCCTGTCGCCTGCAGCTCCAGCTGCGTGTTAACGTTACGTGCATGGATGTACTGTATCTTTTTTCTTGTCTGTTGAATTTACTTTTCCATTAAGCCACCTTCTTATATCCATAATTACCAAACATGCATTACTATTTGTCTAATGCTAGCTCCCAATATTCTCTGGGCCCTACGTTTAACCCCTGACCTCGCGGGTCATCCTTAATCTCACAGTTATGTGCGAGATTTAATGGTTGACCGTATTTCTCTTAAATTAGGATGCTACTTCCACAAATGAAGTACGCCCCAAAAGATGTTTTTTTGTATTTTTATAATCTCAAATGTAAACACAAATGCAAAACAAATCTATACATTTTCTTTTTATCAGAATTCTTTTTTAGATAAAGGGGTGCAACATGGCATAGGTGAGGCCCGAATAAACACACACTCTCAGAATGGATGTGTCAATATCTCACACACTATTTTGAAACATGATGTGTTGAATTGTTCAATAAATGCGTTTTGAAAAATCATATATTCCACACGCCTGACCAACACAGACAGAAAAAGTCTAAATATTGTCATAAGTGCGTATG